>NC_045451.1:4200905-4451196 GCF_002776525.5 Piliocolobus tephrosceles
TATGTCCAATTGTTCAAGCACCATGTGTTCAGAAGTTCATCCTTCCTCCATTCAATTGCTTTTTTCACCTTTTTCAAAAATAAGTTGAGCATATGTGTGGAGTTCTATTTCTGGGTTTTCTATTCTGTTCTGAGTATCTGTGTATCTATCCTCCCACCAGGTCCACACTAGCTAGATCATGTAGCTATATAGTAAGTCTTGATATCAGGTAGAGTTATTCCTCCTACTTTATTCTCCGGCATCAATATTACTTTCTCTATTCTAGGACCTGTGCCTCTTCACATGAATTTTAAAGTAAGTTTTATCTATGTCTACAAAAAAAAAAAAACCCTGCAGAGACTTTGAAAGGAGCTGCATTAAACCTATAGATCAATATGGGGAGAATTGAGATCTTTACTATGTCAATTCTTCTAATTTATCAATTCGGTTTGGTTCTCCACTTGTTTATGTCTTCTCTGATTTCTTTAATCAGCATTTTTCCATGTGCAGCATACAGATCCTAGATATATTTGGTAAAGTGGATACTTTAGTATATATTTCATTTTGTTCAAGGGCAATAATGAATAGTATTGTGTTTTTAATTTAGGTTTCCACATTCATTAGGTTTCCACATTCATTGCTGATATATAGAAATTCTTCTTGAATTTGTGTCCTGCAAGTTTGCTGAACTCATTTATTAGTTACATAAGGTATTTTGTATGTGTAAATTCCTTGAATTTTTCTATATAATCATGTCACCTTCAAACAAAGAAATTTTCATTTCTTCCATATCAACCTGTGCGCTTTCTGTTCCTTTTCTTATCTTTTTGCAGTGGATAGAATTGCAAGTACTAAGCTGAATACAATTGGTGAGAGCTAACATCCTTGCTTTGTTTCTGATCTTAGGAGGAAAGCCTTAAGTCACCATGAACTATGATGTTAGCTATAGTTTTCTTAAATAAATGTTCTTTATCAAGTTGAAGTAAGCCCCTCCTATTCCTCACTTGCTGATATATTTTAAAACATTAATGGTGTCAGATTTTTGACAATTTGATGCTTTTCTATATCAATTAATGTGATCATATAGTTTTTCTTCTTTAGTGTGTTCACACGATAGAATACCTTGATTGATTTTCAACTGCTGACCAGCCTTGAATAACACTCTGCATCCATTCTGCCTGTCTCTGTATTTTGACTAGTATATTAAGTCCATATATATTAAGGTAATTATATGGTAGAGTTGAAGTCTACCATATTTATATGTGTTTTCTCTAGTTTTTGCTCCTCTTTTACTCTGTCCTTGACTTCCTTTGAATTATTTAAACATATTTTTACAAATCTTTCTTGGTTTATGTGTAGATTTTTTACACGTGTCTTTTTGTATAGTTTTCATAGTGATTGCTCTGGGTATTAAAATGTACATGTATCATTTGGCATGACCTAGTGGTATCAATATCTTACCACTTTAAGTCTGAAACCCTTATCACCATTTAGGCCTCTTTGGCCTTTCATTTAAAAGATCATTGTGTTGAGTATCAGATGCTGTCAAAATATTTGTTTCAATCATGAAATATAATTTTTACAACCCTTGAGAACAAAGTAGTCCACCACATGTATCTATCTTTCTGCTCCTCCATTGCTCCTTCCTCCTTCTGCAGATTCAAGGTTGTTTCTTTTACTATTTCTTTTTCTATTTGAAGAACTTCCCTTGGTGAGTCTTTAAGGGTAGGTCTGCTAGCAACGAATTCTTTTGGTTTTGCTGTCCTCTGAGAATTTCCTTATTTCCCCATTATTCCTAAAGGATGGTTTTACTGTATTTACTGTATATAGGATTCTAGGTTGACAGTTCTAGTTTTTAAGCAGTTGAAAATTTTTATTCCATTTCCTTCTGGCATCTATGATTTCAGATGAGTATTGGAAGAGAGGTTGGATAATTTGTTTTCATCAATATTGGGGAAAACAGACCAAATGCTATTTTAGGCTTACCTACCAAAGCTAAAAAGCAAAAGAGGCAGGGAACAGACTGTTTCCAATTAACTTTACTGCATGAGAACAAAGTTTAAGAATGTTTATAGAGTTGCAAAAATATCCAGCACCCAACACAGTAAAATTCAAACATATTGTATCCATCAAAAAGGCTGGCCATGGAATAGTAGGATAATATATCCAATATTAACATGAAATTTTGCTTAATCAAACTAGCTCAGAAATGATACAAACAAATAGAATATTAGTTGATAAGGATATCAAAACAGTTAGTAAAACTATATTCTATATATTTAAGAAGCTGGAAATAGATTGAGCAGATTAAGTGGCAACATTGAGAATATAATAAAATCCCAAAGAAAACTTCTAGACATTAGAACTACAGTGCCCGGAATTAAAAATGCATGGAATTGGATTAACAGAATATTAGACAGTTCAGAAGAAACGAAGAGTAAGCTTGAAGGCACAGCAATAAACACATAGAGAAAACATAATTTTTAGAAATGCAAAGAGCATCAGAGAGCTGTGGTCAACTTTAGCATACAGAGGAATGAGGAGAAGCAACAGCAAACTTCTATTCAAAACAATGCAAGTCAGAAGACAATGGAGAAGCATCTTTAAGTACAGAAGTTAAAGGGAAAAGAAGGGAAGGAAAAAAAAAGAAAAGTAGAGAAATAAACTGTCACCCTAGATTCTGTACCAATGAAAATAGTTTTCAAAAACATTGGTGAAACAAACACTTTTTCAGATATATCTAAGCCGAAAGAATCACCAGCTCAATTACACCATAAGGAATGTTAAAGTCAGTCCTTCAAGGAGAAGGAAAATGATCCCAGATGGTAATTCTGGACCTATTCTAAGGTTGCTCAATTATAGCACTACTCACACTTTGGGGAGATAATTTTCTTTGTGGGAGGATTCCTGTGCGCTGGAGGACATTTGGCAGCATTTCTGGCCCCTACCAATTTCCAGTAACACTCCATGCTCCCTAGCTGTGATGACCAAATCTCCACACATGGCCCATTGCCTCTTGCAAAGGAGAAAATTGCTTTCGTTGAGAATCACTAATCAACACAAAAGATGAAGACCACTGGAAATAGTCACTATGTGAGTAAAGGTAAAAAAAATTAAAAAGTTAATTGGCTGTTAAAAGCAAAAGTAATAATGTAGTTAGGGCTGTATAACATGTAGAAATAAAATATATGACAACGTTAGCACAAGGCTAGGAAGAAATAAAATTATATCTTCCTAAGTTTCTTATTCTGTGTAAGAAGTGATAGAATATTACTTGAGGTAACCCCTTATAAGTTAAAGTTGGATACCATAAATCCTATAGCAACCATACCACTTATAGCAACTATATAGCAATAATTTGTTATGTATAATGAAGTATTCTAATAAGCCAACAAAAGAGACAAAATTGAATGATAAAAATACTGAAATAATTCAAAAGAAAGCAGAAAAAGACAAAGAAGAGAACAAAAACTGGATGGCACAATAGAATATAAATACCAAAATGGTAGATTTAAACCCAACCATACTAAAATTGTATTAAATATAAATTATATAAACACTACAACTAAAAGACAGAGATTGTCATAATGATTTTTTAAAGCCATACCCAGCTACATATTCCGTCAACAAGAAACTCAATTTAAATACAAAGACACAAATCAGATGAAAGTTTTATTAATGGAGAACTATATATCACAAAAACATTAATTTTTACAAAGTTTGAGTGGCTATATCAATGTCAGACAAACACGATTTCAAAGTCAAGATTTTTTAGGGATAGTTATTTCATAATATTAAAGGAAAATCAAGGGTATATAACAATCCTAAATGTTTACACATCTAACAACAGAGCTTTAAATACAAGAAGAAAACACGGATAGAACTGCCAGGAGAAATCAATAAGTCTACAATTATAATTGGAGGTTTCAATGCCCCTCTCTCATTCATTGACAGAACAAGTGGAGGAAACATCAGTAAGTTTATAATAGACTTGGCGAACACTGTATACTAAATTGGCTTACCATTAATCAGAGTAAAATACACATTATTTTCTAGTGCACACAAACATTTACTAAGAGAGACTAAGTTCTGGTGCGTTAAAATAAAACTATAAAGAGATGAGAAATTCCTTGAACTGATAAACCACGTCTACTTAAAAAGTGCAGCTAACCATGGACCTAATGGTAAAAGATCAAAAGTTTTCCCCTTAAGATCAGTAACAAGGCAAAGATACTACTTCTATTCAACGTTGTATTGGAAGCTAGTCATAAAGCAAGGAAGATAAATAGAAGGCATACAGATTGGAAGGAATAGTTAAGACTGACCTGATTTGGAGATGAAATGATACTGTATATGGAAAATCCCACAGCATCTAAAAAATTAAAATTAAAACCCTATTAGAACTAATAAGTCAGTTTAGCTAGATTGAAGGATTCAAAATAAACACACAAAAAATTAACGGCATTTCTGTATACTAGCAACATGTACAGAGAATTAAAATCTTTTAAAAGTCCATTTTAAATAATATCAAAATATGAAATATCCTGTACTGAAGAATGAGTTTGACAAAGATGTGCAAGACATGTACACTGAAATCTATGATGCTGCTGAGAAAAATTTAAAAAGTTATCAACAAAAGAAGACATACATCTTTTCAATCAAAATACCAGGAGTGTTTTATAGAAATTGACAAATGACTTCTAAATTTCAATATTGGAAACCTTAAACTACCTGATTTCAAGATTTTTCTAAAGCTACAGTGATCTAAACAGTGTGATATTGGCATAAAGATAGAAAAACAGATCAATGGAACAACAAAAATAGATAGACACATTTGAGTGAACTGATTTTTGACCAAAGTGACAAGGAAATTCAGAAAAGATGGATTTTGTTAACAAATGATGCTAGAAAACTGAAGAGCCATACAGGGGGAAAAAGTACTTTTTTATACCTTAAACAAAAATTAAACTCAAAATAGTTCAGGACCTAAATTTAAACCTAAATCTATAAAATTTCCAAAAAAAAAAAAAATAGGAAAACTCTTTTTGAGCCCTTTGGCTAAGAGTATGATCCATAAAAGAAAAAATAATTGTAGATTGGGCTAATTGAAATTAAGAACTTTTAGCCGAGCGTGGTGGCTCACACCTGTAATCCCAGCACTTTGGGAGGCCGAGATGGGCAGATCGCGAGGTCAGGAGATCGAGACCATCCTGGCTAACACAGTGAAATCCCGTCTCTACTAAAAAATACAAAAAATTAGCCAGGCGCAGTGGCGGGCGCCTGTAGTCCCAGCTACTCGGGAGGCTGAGGAAGGAGAAAGGCGTGAACCCAGGAGGCGGAGCTTGCAGTGAGCTGAGATCCGGCCACAGCACTCCAGCCTAGGAGACAGAGCGAGACTCCCTCTCAAAAAAAAAAAAAAAGAAAAGAAAAGAAAAGAAATTAAGAACTTTTGAAATGCATTGTTTAGAGAATTTAAAGACAAGCCACATATTTGGAGAAAATATTTAAAATTACATAACTGATAAGAGTTTCATATGTAGAATATACTAAAAATATATAAAACCTCAAAATTCAATAGGAAAGCCAACTATTTAAAATAACGCAAAAGATTTGAACACTTTGCCCAAAAACGATGGCAAATGTGTGCACAAAAAGACATTTAACATTGCTGGTCATTAGCAAAATGCAATTTAACATCTTCACAAGATGCTGCTATGCATGCTTATTAGACCACCTAAAACTGACCATACCAAGTGTTGTTGAGGATGTGGAGCAACCTAAAGTCTAACACACACCTGGAGGAAATCCAAAATGGTACAATATCTGTAGACATCAGTTGGCACATTTTTAAAAGTTAAACATACACTTCCCCTATGACTTAACAATCCTATTCTTGGGTATTTGCCCAAGAAAAATAAAAACCTATATCCTATAGGTAAATGTTTATAGCCACTGCATTTATAGTTGCCAAAAACTGAAAATAATCCAAAATGCCCATGAACAGGTAATGGTTAAGAATTTTTGGAACAAAGAATGCTACTCAGCAATGAAAAATAACAAATCCAATCAACACAATACTGGGGACGAACCTCAAAGCATTATGCTAAGTGAAAGCAGCCAGACACAAACAGCTGTAGGTTGTGTGATTTCATTTGGTTTATAAAACATACTCAGAGACATAGGGACAGAAATCAGACCAGCAGATGCTAGGGTCTTGGGGTAGGGAAAAAAGATTTGGAAATTTTATACACTCATCCAAAGCCATGAAATTCTACACCCAAAAAAGTGATCATCATATTGTATTATATCTTCATAAAACTGACCTTTTTTTTTTTTTTTTTGAGGCGGAGTCTCGCTCTGTCGCCCAGGCTGGAGTGCAGTGGCCGGATCGCAGCTCACTGCAAGCTCCGCCTCCCGGGTTCCCGCCGTTCTCCTGCCTCAGCCTCCGGAGTAGCTGGGACTACAGGCGCCGCCACCTCGCCCGGCTAGTTTTTGTATTTTTAGTAGAGACGGGGTTTCGGGGTTTCACCGTGTTAGCCAGGATGGTCTCGATCTCCTGACCTCGTGATCCGCCTGTCTCGGCCTCCCAAAGTGCTGGGATTACAGGCTTGAGCCACCGCGCCCGGCCAAAACTGACTTTTTTCCCCCTACATCCTTTGCTTACCTTTCTGCCTGTAGTCCTATGTTTTTTTTCTCATGACTTCCGCAGTAAATAACTAAAAGTGTTTCTTTTAGCGTGTGTCTTATTGGTAGTTTTGTTTCTAGCTCATAAACTGCAAAGTGAGTGAAAACATTGTTTCTCCACTAAAAGCCCATGCCATGAATCAGCCCCTCTTCACAGGCCCTGTTCTGTGATTCCGTGGCAGTGGACAGACCCCATGCGAGCCTCACATCGCTGTGAATTGGGCAGGGCAGGCTGTAGTGCTGACAACACTTGGGTCCTTGTCGGTAACTCTAGTGCCATTTGTTTCTGGGAATTCCATGCTTTTTCCAGGCTCCTACCCCTCAGATTCGTTTTGGGAAATGTGATCATGTGACATCTTCTTGCCAAATGTCCGTGTAGCAAACTCTATTCCCTGACCATCCTTTGCTTCCCCAGCAGAACTGGGACAACCCATACGGAATGGAACCTTGGCCTTTCTCTGCCTTCATTTGGGCCTGGTGGCCAGAAACAATGCTAAGCCCCAGGCCATTTCCTTCTCCTGGACCTCACTCTGTTGCCTCTCAGTTTGCCGGAGCCTCGGTTTCCCCAGACTGAAGCCCCTGATACGTGTCCAGCATCTATTCTAGCAAGACCTTTCATTCATCCCGCTGAAAGTGTGCACGGCCACCTCAACCCCACATCCTACCTAGGATTCCAGAGCCTTGGAGAAGGGGAGGTGCCATGCAAAGTCTGCTGAGCACGGGCCCCCCTTCTGTTCTGGGGTCCTTCCGGCCTGATGGAGACCCTCTCAGAAGGGAGTGGAAGGTGGCGCTGGGAAATAATGGCAGCATGCTAAAATTAAGTATTTTAAGAGCTTGTATTGGGGGGTGGGGGGCATCTGGTCCAAAAGGGTTTTCAGAGGTTTGAAAACGGAGGAAGGCTGAGACATCCTATCTGGACAGCCTGCTTCTTACAAGGCGACACTTACTACAATAAGAAATGTCCCCTAAGCATCTCCTGGTGTGGTGTGGTGAGCATAGTGAGCTCATAGCCCACCTCCCTTCCCCAAGTGTTTGCTGCGGGCCGGCCATGAGTCCGATGTCCTGGCAGATGAGATGTATCTGTGAACAAAGCAAGCAACCCTGCCTGGGCAGAGCTTACTTTATTTAAATGACTATTGCAACCAGAATATGGGAAATGTACCTTATTTAGTGTTCGAATCTTTTTTTTTTTTTTTTTTTTTTGCTAATTGCTTTGATAATGTTTTGAGCCAATATAAACACAGAATAGAGACAATAGAAAAGGCAATACACAAAATCCTTAAATGCATCTTTAAAAAGCCCTAATTATAACAATAAAATATCTTTGATGTTTGCTTTGTTTGGCCACATCACCGAAATACAATAGTCCTCAGACCCACCAAAGTTCACAATGGCAGGCAGGCACCCCATCAAGAGCCATCTCAGATGACAAGCACAGGCTTTGGGGCCAGAAAACCTGGATTCTACTCTCAACTGGGAGGCGTTGCTTAAGATTTCTGGGCCTTGGTTTCCTTAGCCATTAACATGACTGTACAAATGCTGCCTGCCTCCCTGGCTTGGTGGGAGGAGCAAGCAAATGAAATGTGCATGGCTGACCAGGCCAGCTGCTGTGCAGGCCCTTTGTGTGCAAGCTTGTTGCCACCTCACAGAACAGAGAACTCCCCCAGAACACACATTCCAGAAACCACACAAAGAGCAAGTGTGTGTTTTTAAAATGGTAATATAATGGGATATATACACATACCTATGACAAATAGGATGGTATATGTGTATAATATATATGTATACATAAATATAATGGTATATACATGTGTTTATACATTTGCCTATATGTGTATACAAATATAATGGTATATATGTGTAATATAAAGTTATAAAGGACATGCATGCTTGACGCTTTTTCTTGAGGATGTGGGGTTTTGGTGGTGGTTTAATTTTGAGGCTAGGCTGAAGGTAGGGAATTTTTAAAAATATAAACACAATATTCACAACCTGATCACAATCTTCTGATATCTAGCTGTTAATCAGAGAACAACCAAACACAGGGACTGCTTTCACCCCCACAACTGAGAGTGTTCCTAACCCTAAGGACTCCCAGCGAACAAAATCAAAGGACCTTTCCTCAAAGCTCCTCTCCAAGAGCAAGGCTGGAGCTCACTGCAAGGCCTGGGCTTGGGAAAATATGTCATCTCTCTCTCTATTGCTAAGAATGTGAATTATCTGGAATCCTTTTCCTCCTTACCCATAATTGTGTCATTTGCTTTTCTCAGTGTGGCAGGAACAATCTGTTTCTTTTCTATTTCCTGCTAGTGTCATTTTGTCATATTTGGGTTCAGCAGTAAGATTCTTGTGTTTTGTATCTCTGAGTACTAACTAGGGATATTCAAATCTCCAAGCAAGTTCTGTGCACTCACACACACACTCATTCACATCAATTTCATCATTAATTTCTTGAGGGCAGGGACCAGATTCTTTTGCATTTGGCAATGCTCAGTACCTGCATTTTCAAATGATGAATACATTATATAAACCTATTTATTGGCCAAAGCCTAAAGTAAAGGTAAAATTATCTGTAAGTGTCTCCATACCATGCACTAAAACATGAACATTTGAAATAGTTTACTCTGTGGGCTCACGCCTGTAATCCCAGCACTTTGGGGGACCAAGGCAGGTAGATCACTTGAGCTCAGGAGTTTGAAACCAGCTCGGGCAACATGGCGAAACCCCATCTCTACAAAAAATTTTAAAATTAGCCAAGCATGGTGGTGCATGCCTGTAGTCTCAGCTACTTAGGAGGCTGTGGTGGGATGACTGCTTGAGCCTGGGAGGTGGAAGCTGCAGTGAGTCAGGATGGTGCCACTGCAATCCAGCCTGGGAGATACAGAGAGACCCTGTCTCAATAAAGGAAAGGAAAGGAAAGGAAAAAATGGCAAGGCAAGGCAAGGCAAGACCTCATGGCCTCAAGCCAGCTATGAATCCTGTGTGTTTCCATGGCGGCTGTTGGTGGAGTGGGTAAGGGTTTCTAGGATTTGGCTCTTCCAACGCCTTCGAAAATTCTTTCACCTTCCTCTTATGTTTTAGAATTGAAAACAAACAAAGGAAAGGAAGAGAAGGGAAAGGAAAAGAAAGGAAAGGAGAGGAGAGGAGAGGAGAGGAGAGGAGAGGAGAGGAGAGGAGAGGAGAGGAGAGGAGAGGAGAGGAAAGGAAAGGAAAGGAAAGGAAAGGAAAGGAAAGGAAAGGAAAGGAAATAGTTTGCTCCATTTTCTATTGTAAATAGCGCTGACCCACTGATTAGACAAAAAAATTATTTTTAAACTTTTTTGACTACATTTTTTCTGTCTTTCACCAATATTCAAATTATGGAATGCAATGTATCTACAAGACTGTAGACCATCAGAGATTGTCATAAAACTGTGAGAACTGGTGGTCTGTGAGCTATGTGGAGATCATTTTAATCACTCCTTATTAAAATAGCAGTGGGTATTCCCATCAAATGAAGGATGCTATCAAGTCAGCACCATTCTGTCCCTTTGATGGGCATGAAATTGTCATTATGTCTGATCTGAATATATGTCTATGTAGGAAAAATAAACTAGAATTCTGTTTACAGCTCTTTCCTGAATTCCTTAAGCTCATCATTCAAATGGCCCTCTTTGTCCCTAAAATATGCGTACTTAAGCCAGCACAGATGTGGCAGGGCATGCAGGTTGGAAAACTGTGTTAATGCAACATCCTGCCCCGTGGATGCCTCCGTTTGCCATAAGAAAGCTAATGGATGTGTCCCCGGGAGATGAGAAGCTGGTCCGTGGCAGGCAGCTCCAGAGCTCCATATGGAAATTCACTATTAAATGTAGGTGCTCTTAAGGGCTGCGTAATTAGTAAACTCAGGCGGCCACACAGTTTGCTGGGTCCCTGGGTGGGAATCCCATTCCAGCAGTGAGGTTGCATCTGACACATGGCGTCTGCTCTGCACCCGCCTCCGTGCCAGCTCCGGGTTTGGTGAAGGTTTCTCCCTGCTTGTGTGCGTGCTTCTCGTGCCTGTATTTACTAGGTCTATTGCTTTTGCTGTGTTTTGTTGCCCTCACCCCTCCCTGGGCATTTGATTTCAAGGCCCCTTGGCCTTCCCCTCGATACCATTCTTCGGCAGGCTCTCCTTCCCACAGTTCATCTATCATTTTCACTACTTCAACACGATCTCTGACACAACCCCCTAACCAGGCAGGGAGCTGGGTTAGAGGCACAGCTGCTCTGTGCTCCGCAGGGACTCACACGTCCCCTGCTCGGAGCCCTCTGTTGTCACTGGCTTAAAAGGCCAGAGAGCTAGAATGTCTGGGTCAACTCTATCTGCTTGCTGTCGTCATGGCCTCAAGCCAGCCATGAATCCTGTGTGTTTTCATGGCGGGTGTTGGCGGGGTGGGTAAGGGTTTCTAGGGTTTGGCTCTTCCAATACCTTCGAAAATTCTGTCGCTTTCCTCTTATGTTTTAGAATTGAAAACAAACAAACAAACAAAAGATTCCAATTCGACATTACAAGGAAGAGAATGTAACTCATACCCAGAACTTTAAATACTCCAGATATGACATCATTTCCAAATTAATGATTAAACTACAAGGCAAACATTTGCTTTGAAGGAGTCATGTTGATGCCGATGGCTTACATTTTTCACAAACTGGCAAACTCGTCACAATCAAAGTAACATATATTCCTGCTTAATGTGTTCACTTTGCTAAAAATACATGAGTACCATTTTCAAACTAGAAAACATGACACCCCAAGGCCTAACTTGATGTTTGCTCCCAGTTTCATCTGAAAGAACATTCTCCCATTCCGCAAAGCCTCTTAGATGGTCAGTGTTAGGTTTTCCTGGGCCTGACTTGAGTGTTGACAATCTGACATGTTTCTAGAGGACTTTGAAACTTTGTTCATCTAAAATAGATAGAGGAAATGTGTTCCATGTCTTTCCTCCACTTCCCTTTACATCTGTTGCTTCACTCATTCTCTTTATTTGATTACAATGCTTTTGCCCTTTTTTTCAGACTGGCAAATGTTGAGTGACAACTACAGCCTGCTGGCCACGGTGTCCACATTTCTCAGCCCTTAGAATCATCCTGTGCAAACTCGTGATGTCTTCCCCTGGGTCCTGGGCATATGGGCCCTGCATTTCAACAGCTCATTCAAGCAGATGGAATTCCCATGTTCCGTGTCAGGAAGTGCCTGAAGCCAGAGAGACACCAATGGCGGGACAGATACAAGCCACAGCATTTGTTTCTCTTTGTGTCCGAGAGAAAGGACAAACTTTGGATTCGATAGGAAGTCCTTAAAATGTTTGTCTTGAAATAGGAAGAAGAGGCAAATGGTTCCTCTCTGCAAGCAATCGCAGTGTTGCCTATGGCTCACATGGCTGTAGCATGCCCATTCTTGTGCAGATATTTCTCTAAGCACCTTTTGTGTCTCAGGCTGGTGTTCTTATTTGGTCCCATTCTGCAGCTCAGAAAACTGAGGCATAAGGGGTTAAGCACTGTCAGGAATCTGGTGCAAAAGCCTACACTTTCACAGCCTCACCAGCTGATCAAAAACCCAGCAGGGCTGGTGTCAGACACATATCCACCCATCCAGCTCTCTGCCACAAGCTGAGAATTTGGCAGAGTCTCGTTGTAGCATTTCTCAAACCCTCCTGAGAGACCTGTGAGTGGAAAACTCATGGCAAACTGACTGTACACTGAGCTATGACCTGATTTAGAAATACCTTAGCAATGGTTGCATTTTCACTTTCTATGACTGTTTTTTAACCCATTTATGTGGGGTGTGTAATTGGAGAGAAAATTCAATTTCTTTGGAGATGTAATTCATTGACAATTTTGATCAAATTTAGAATGAATGCCAAATTAAGAATAAATTTAGAGTTGAATACATTAATATTGGGGTAAATTAGGAAGGCTTTTAATAGTCAAAAATTGTAAATAGCTTTTATTGAAAAGTGTGCCCACGGTAACATCTGTTATATTGGGGCCAACACAGTTAACCTTTCTCATGGGTCATTATAAGCAACAGGCAATAAAAATGTACTATGCAGAATCCTTCATACAGTTTTATCCCTTTGCACAACATCTCCACTTTTTTTAAGCTGTTAATAATGTTCCAAAATAAACCTTCCATCAGTTCAAGCTAGCACATTTGTCTGAGGAAAAACATAATAAATGCATTGCCTACAAGCAGTTAAAAAATCAAAACTACCGCAAGCTCAGGAAGTATCTCTATAGGGAGCCCTGGCGCATGGTAACGTTAAGTCCCCATGCAAATCCACTCCTGTAAGCTATGGCACAGCTGCAAAAAAAAGGCAGGCCCCATAAATATGGAGTCTGTAGATATAAAACAGCAATGATGTCACGCTGGAGGATTTATAAGCTCCTCCACTTGTAGCTGAGAATGTGGACAATACAAAGCCTTTAAACAATTCTATGTCACATAGGGTCATGGGACACCACAAAAGCAAATATTTGTGTGTGTGTGTGTGTGTGTGCACGTGCGCATGTGTGTGTATTAAAAGTGGGTTAAAAAAATCTCTTTCAAAAACGCAGGCATGGTTTGCACTGTCTGTAGCATGCTGGTATTCAAGGACTAAGTTTTCAAGAGAGAAATGTAGGTAGCAGAGTTTCCATCTGGCAGATTCCCTGTTGAAGTCATCCTAGCATCCTGCAAGAGTGTTAGTTACATTACCCTATGCACACATCAGGCATCATTCTCCGGACTCAGCCTTTGAGCTTGGACCCCGGAATTGACACTCAGTGGGCCATGGGACCTCCACCTCTCCAGGCTTTGGGTGCAAAGATTCCTAATCATCAGCATGGGGCGTCCTTCTCCCCTGCACCGTCTTCCCCTCTCCCACAGCGAGTGCTCATTCCCTTGATTGTACCCAGCTATGTGGCTGTCTTTGGCACCATATCATTGTCTCCCCTCTTTCTGGGGTGCCCCATCCGGTGGGCATGCTGGTCACCCTCAGCTTCCTCCTAATATGGGTGCACTTTTTGCATCCTTGTCTTCATGGGAGGGGCTGAAAGAACTTCTGGCCCACACAGGCCGACCCGGCCCCTCATGAACATCTATTGAAACTGATGGATCGAATGCCTCACATCTGCCAAGCTGTCATTCAAGCCAGGGGGGATTTGGAGGAAGACAAGGCAAGCATTGTAAAAATGACTTTGTGATCTAGTTTATTGAGTTCGCCTTAAACTCCTAAGTACAGTTGGGGCAGAAAACCTTGTTTCCTGCAAAAACAACTTCACAGAAATGGGAAAATGCACTATATAAGGAGCAAGTGAATATTTTCCCTTGATTTGTGCCTGAAACATACGAGTGGAGGAAAAAAAAATCCCAGCTGTCTACTGCATTGTGTGAACATATACATGCATTTAAATTACTTATATCATTACTTACAGATGTAATTGTGAAATATGTTCTTTTTGCATTCAAAATTAGGGACTGAACAGATGGTGAACGCTCAGTTTAAAGCAATATGTCCATTAAAATAACCCGTACTGTTGGTGTTTAGTGTAACAATAGCAATGAGTTCATTATAGCAGGGTTCTGCAGCACTGCTCGCGCGGGGAAGAAGAGCTCTCAGAAAATGCTCACTGGCCCAGGTGACACACATTCCGAGACTGGGCCAGTTTTCCACCCCCTCAGCCATCATCGGTGGAGGGCTTCCAGGGTTGAACTCCTTGTTTTGCTTAGTATTTTGCTTCTAAAGAAGAAAGTCAATAAACAGCTGACATTTAGCAATTCTTTGCTTCTGGGTTATTTTTTCTCTACTCTCCAGATGTGCTGAAATGTGTGGTTCCAGATGCATCACCTCCAACAGGATGAAATGCTGCTCCCACCAGGAAGGGGGTGTTTACCCAACGAGCCTGGGTCAGGTGCATGGGCTAACAGCACATCAGATCCCTGCTCCTTGGCGCTCTGCAAGGGCCACCAGGATGCCAGGCACCCTCTAGGCTGGCCAGGGCTGTCTCCTGACTCAGTTGTGATTAAATCGACCCAAGGCATCTGCATCTGTTGCCGCCTCCCCTGTTCTCCCATGCACCACTCATAATATGAATACTCTCCAAGAAAGGAAAACAAATATCAGCATCCCTCCCCACCCCTGCCATGATTTCCATTTCGGCAGCAGTGCCAGTGGCTAATATCCTCCAGAAAACGGCTATAAATCAAACAGAAAAATGTTGAACTCTCTCTGGGAGCCCCGAGCTAGGAAAGACAGGGAATGTCTTCCTGTGCAGTCCTGGGTCGATCCATTGGATGGACTGATTCAGTTTTTCCATTTTTAAAACGGGGAAATCATGGTTATTCACCGCTTTCTTATGGCAGTTGATGACCAAATGAGCTGCACAAACGTCACACCCACAGCGGTTGGGGGGGAGGAGGAAGGAAAGTCCCACCGTGGGAAGAGCATGAGCTGCACAAACGTCACACCCACGGCGGTTGGGGGGGAGGAAGGAAAGTCCCACCGTGGGAAGAGCAGGGCATGTCGAGATGATGGCGTGCAGAAATTGCAGGTAAACTGGCCCCCAAACTGACCAGGAGTGATGGTACCTGACTCGTATCAAGGCAAAGTAAACATTACTCCCAGGCTATGGCTGGGGAAGAGCGAGGCCGAGGACCCAGTTTTCCTGGAAATACCAATGGGAAAAGACTCAGTGAAGAACCAGAGTGTTCGGGGCAGAGGGAAAAAGAACAGAGAAAGGGGACACAGGTGAACTTTCAGGCAGGTGTTATTGTACTTATGTCAGAGGGTTAGGAAGACGATACACGTCCTCCTTTTCAGGGGGTGCAGGGATCTGCACCCAAACTTACCAGAGTCACGTGTCTGCATGTCTTCATGGTGTCAACTCTTTCCTCCTTGCTGCACCAGGATGGAAGGACAGGAAGGAGAGAGGGTGATCCAGCCTTGGGGTGGATGGAGGACAGCCCAGCAATCCCTCAGGGCCAATCTTCTGTGAGTATCACTAGGGATAAAAGAGGGACTGATGGGGATCACTTAGTGGGAGCCGATGTAATTCAGTGGTGCTCAATTATTGCTCTTTATCAGCATCTTCTGTAAAGGATACTCAAGGGCAGCTACCTGGGTCCACTGCAGATCCACTGAGTCAGGATTCCTGGAGGTGGAACCCTGGATGTTTTTCTTTCTAGAAATTTGCTCTATAAGTAGCTCTACCACGTGGGTAGGGTAGAGAAGTCAGAACTGGATCCAGGCATGGCATGCACGCTTACTCGAGATTCCCGACAGCCGTCTGAGCCCATCCCTCCCAGCACCTGCTGTACGGGTCCTCTTCCCAGCCCTGTCCAGTCAACCTGCCCAGACTCCACTTGGTTGTCCCCACATGGTCCGTGAGCTTTCCACATACTTCCATACCATCGTGTTTCTGCTAATTTTATCATTCTATTAGAATATTATTTTAATGGAGTTTTTCCCACCCTTTGCCACTCTGGTGAAGCCACCACTCATCCTGGGAGGCCACACTTCCACATCACATCCTCTTTGCATTACTCTAGACATTACCACTGCCATGCAATGATTATATTAATTGTTGCCCCATTTCTTATGGCAGTGAAGCCACATTCAACATTTACTGTGCTCAGCGAGTCCTGTGGTTCTTGCAAAAAGTACCGACGCCTGGGTTCTGCCCCAGGACTGCTCATGCACCAGGTGTGTGTTTTCTGAGCATCCCAGGCCACACAGCTGCAAGTGGCCTCTGCAGCAGAGGCTGAGAACCCTGCAAAGTGCTCGCAGTAGGAGAGTCTTACCTGGGCTTGGCTACAGAGCAAAGCCATGTGACCAAATCCTGGGCTCCGGAAGGCAGCATGGGTCTTCTTCACTTTTAGCAGCCAGGACCTCCCCAGCACAGTGCCTGACACATAGTAGGTGCCTGGGAAAGATGTGGCAGATTAAATAATAAGTAAGACTGGCACAGATGGCCCCGTGTGAAGTGCCAGAGGCAAGGGGGAAATAAAAGGAAGACGCTGGTAACACCTGCCATGATAAATAAATGAAGGGAACTCACCTGGGCCATGAGAGGAGAGGAAGCAATGAGACAGGGATTCAGAAAGATGGGGGCGGGGGTGGAATTGAAACTGTGGACTCAAAAAAAAAAAAAAAAAGAATCAAACAAAAGCAGCATAGCTACATGTGGCCAAATACGGGATGTGCTAGTCAAATAGAGTCAGATTAAAGGAGGCTTGACTCAAAAAGAAATTACTTTCACTTAATTCCACAAAGCAAGGAATGGGAATAACTTGAAAAGCAAAAGCAGAAACAACTAATGGCAGGTGTTAAGGGCTGAATCACATCCCCCAAAATGCATATGTTGAAGCACCAACCCTCAGTATTTCAGAATGTGATTGTATTTGGAGGCAGAGTATTTAAAGCAGTTGTTAAATTAAAAGGAGGTCATTAGAGTAGGTCTTAATCCTACACGACTGGTGTCCTTTTAAAAAGAGATCAGGCCACAGACACACACAGACGGACAATCATGTGACGACAGAGAGAAGGTGGCATCTCAGCCAGGGAGAGAGGCTTCAGGAGAAACCATCCCTGCGGATGCTTTGATCTTGGGCTTCTGGCCTCCAGAGCTGCGAGACAGCAAGTGTCTGCTGTTTAGGCCTCCCGGCCTGTGATGCTGCATTATCAGTGCAACCTGAGCAAGCCGACACAGCAGGTGAGACTGCGAGGAAGTTGCTCTGCCCACTGAAATGGAAGCTTTATGTCAAAGAGTAGGAGACCCATCCATGACAGGGGAGGGGCGTTATGGCTCCTGAGAGACAGGCAGAGCTGGAGAGGAATTCCACATCTGTGGAGGCCAAGCCAAAGTCAGACTCTCTGTGGACTCCTCCTGACCTGTGGCCACTATCATGCAGGGGCCAGCCCGTCACACTTGATAGTTGACCAATAGCACTTACGAGGCGAGCTCTGAGGACCAACTCTTTGCCAGGCCTGGGGGAATGGGAGATCAAGGACCCTGGTCAGCCCTCCACTTGTGAGCAGTGAGACAAATTACCAGGCAAAGCCTCGGCGGGATGGAGGAGGACAACAGGCAGAGATGGAAGGATCTCCTGAGCAGCTGGAAGCTGGGAGGGCCATAGATTCTGTCTGATTACATTTTGAAGGATAACTAAGGATTAAGGAAGAAGGAAATGTTGGGAAATCCAGGTACAGGGAGTAGAAGGGCAATTCCAGGGACAAGAGACAGCCAGGCACCTCTAGACCAAAGGACCTGGTATGTCCCAGCTGTGAGGGTCAAGGAGATCCAACGATGGATGGCTCTCCAATGCACCAGGCACCACAGAGGAGGCTGGAATACACTGTGCCACCACAGAACCACCCAGGACTCTGCCTTCATGGGGCCTACATCCTAGCAAGGGGATCAGGTATCCCAGGAATGGGCAGACCCATGAGTTAGAGCTTACCCCGTTGGCATCACTGATGGTTCTGTTACTTCCCTCTTACATAACTTGCAAATGCATTTTCCTCCACCGTGACATGCTTCTCCTCACTGCCTGGTGAACTACTATCCATCCTCTAAGGCCCCGTCTAGCTTAGCCATATCCCAGATCCTCCACAGAATGAGTTCTTCTATTCTGTGTACCCACAGCAAGTTAAGGATGAGTTGATGAAAGCATTTGCCACACAAGGCTATGCTTGCTTCCGTGTACAGCCCACCTTCCCCACCATATCTGTGCCTTCAGCAACCCCTGGTTCAGCAGATGCATGTGGAGCGACTGTGGAAGCGAGTAGATGAACAGAGTGCAGTAGGTACATCATTCGCTTAGGAATAAAGGGGGTATTTGGAGATGCAAAATGCACTGCAGTCTCTATACAAACCCAGGCTGAATAAAATGGGCTTCGTGGACAAGGCCAGCACCTGAGGCTTCTCACTCCTGGTCAGCTGTGGTCGTGGTTCTGCAGCAAAGAGCAGTGTGCTCACCAGCCCTGGGGCTCTGAGCTCACAACACCTTCCTCTCCACCTCTAGAGCTGCAGGCCGAAGGAAGCAATTGGTGCCGCTATGAAGAGCTGGGACTCCAACCGGGAAAGAGGGCGAGGCCATCAGAGTTGGGGATTTATGTGCCTGGAGGGAGGACTGAGATGCTCAAGGTAGGAGAGCACACCCTTTCTGTTGACACCTTGGAAACAGCAGAAATCAGTTTTTCAGAAGCCACAACCATTGGCGGTGGTGTTTGAAAGATGAGCAATTTCAAGTTCAAAAAGTAAGAAATAAAAACTAGTACAAAATAGGAAGAATGATCAAGAGTAGGAAACCTCTCCATCTCAGATGTCAGCATTGTGGGATTTATTGAGAAGAAAGGAAAGATAAGGAGAGCCAGGGAAATGTAAAGGCCTTAGAATGACGAAGCATGTGTGGGATATTTTATGCAAAATTAATATAAAACAGTTGGTGATGGAAAAGGAATCACAGCAGCATGCACATTGTGTGGATAACCTCATAGGAAACCTCAAAACAATGTAAGATAGTGGATAAGCAAACACGTAAAGGCGCCACTGAAAGGTAAGAATTGTATGCCTCAATTACGCCTTGATCTTTATGTGTCGCTGCTTTCTAATGTATGCTTTTTCCTGTATTGTAAACTCTGGAAGACAAGAAAGGATTTCTTCATGCCGACTTTTCAGCACCTGGCATTGTACCAGGCATTCCTTAACAATAGGAATTGAATTGCACAAACACAATGACTTCCACATTAAAATACCATTTAATAGAGTTGACCTGGAAGGAACATATGATTATCTTTACAAATCAGGTGCATTTAGGTAGATGAAAGGAACTAAAATGAGCCAATGGTGGTCCAGTAAGTAAACAGCATAGAAGATTATTTGGTGAGAATGACAAGGCAGCTTCCCAGAGAAGAAAAGAAACTTGGCAAAGATGTTAGTGGAAGAACGTCCTGATCTTGATTCTGCCACTTACCTGTGACCTCAGGTGCACCTCATAAGCTTTGTGGCTAAATCAATATGCTTTCATAAACACAGATGTAATTCTTACTGACTATAAAAGTAACGCACGCTTATTGTTAAAAAAGAAATACAGAAAATTATAATCAATAAAATACAAATGTAACCTGCAACTTCATTTGCCACACATAATTACCTTTACCATTTGTGTGCATTTCCTTCCAGTTTTTTTGCATGCATTGATTTTTTAAATTTCTTTCCTGAAATTGGATTAATACATCTAGTTTTTATTCCGCTTTTGAAAGTTAACATTTTCTTTTGAGCATTGCCTAACATTGTTAAACATTATTTTTAAATACTTTTGTAAGGCTGTATAGTATTCCTCTAATACATATATTCAATAATGCAGTAAGCAAATATTTAATAAATGTTCAGGGGGCCAGGTCCTTGGCTAAGCCCTAGAGCTAACAGTGGGAAACAAGGAAGCAGAGGGTTATGGGGAGAGGAAAATGTGGGATTGTAAACACACATAGGTGAGTACTACCATTGACTTAGACCTTCCTCTCTTGTTAGTCATTTATCCGGCGTTTTTGACATTGTAACCAATACATCAAGGCCTTATAGCGGAGGTCACAACCTGAACCTACACTGAGCCTGCTGAGTGCTGGAGATAAGGTGCTAAGTGCAGACACAAGGGAGGTATTTTCCCTGCTGCATTTCTGAGAATGGGTGGATGGTTTGGAAAGTATCTATCCTAACCAGCTGGCCCATGGACTTCGAGCCCCAGTGGGAAAAAAGGCTGTTGCCCAAACAGAATACTATTTTCAGGAGGGCCACCAGAAGACACAGGATATGAACAGCCCAGGCAGGATTCCAGGGGCACAGAGTGGCCTCCTGAGACAGAGGCCATGGTGCCCCTCAGGGTCAGAGCTGGAGACGGTGGAGACAGTGTGCTTAGCAGGACAGCAACGTCCTCTGGGTGGCCACTGCGTCAGCGCAGGCCAGACTTCTCAAGGGGCTTGCAGCACAGGAGAAAGTGAAGGCATTCTGGTTTCCATGGTAACTGTAATTGTGGCTCTTACTTGGTTTGGTGCAGGTTTTCTGAGTCTTTAAGAAATAATTGCAGGAGGAAGGTGCTGCGCGCAGGGCTGGAGGTCGTGCGTGGGCAGATGGGGGCAAGAGTTACTCCTGTTTGGGTGTCTGATGAAAACTAGCTGGGAGAGTCAGGCTACCTGAGGAACTAACTGCAAAACTGGTTCTGCAGGTATGAACCATGTCAGGGCTCGAATACATCCTGCCAACGTGATTTCCAGGAGCGCAGCCTCAATTTACACCCCACCATCGAAGTGTGAAAGCGCCATGCTCCTACTCCTGTGTCCCTGTTAGCCTCCAGGATGTTTAGAAACTTGAAGATTTTTAAATATTTTATCTTTGAGCAGCCCAGGCAGGATACCAGGGGGCACACAGTGGCCTCCGGAGACAGACGCCACTGTGCCCCTCGGGGTTAGAGCCAGCAGCTCAGATGGGGGATGGTGTCTTAGCGGGACAGCAGCATTCTCTCCGAGGGCAATGCACTATTTCTGGTATTTTATCTTTGCCAATCTGATGCTATTTAAATGGCACGTTGTTTTAATTTGCATTTTTGTATACCAAAAAAACAAAAAATGACTTTCTCACATATTAATCAATTTTCATTTTCTTCCTAAGCAAACTATCTTTCTATGTCTCCTCGTTGTAAAACATTGCAATGGTAGTATTTCTCATATGGATTGCTATCTATGTGTTAAGGATATTTACCTTTCAGTTTTACATTTGTTGGAGGTCTTTTTCTCATTTGTCTTTTGCCATTTAGTTTTGTTTATATATATTTTTGTTTAGTTTGATTTTTGGCATATAAAATATTTTAACCTTCATAGAGTCAAACCGATCAGTCATTCTTTTTGATTGTATCATTTTATTGTATGACAGAAAGTCCTGCTCTATCCTGGACACACTTAAATAGTGAGTGTATTTTTCTTACGTTTTTAATGGTTTCCTTTTTTTTACTTTTGTCCCTAAATTTATCAGGAATGTTTTTGGAACATAGTTAATGGAAAGAAGAGAATGCAATCTCTATTTGTTTCCCCTGAGTAGCTATTTTTCCAATGCTATTTGTTGGATAACACCCCTTTTCTCTTCTTTTACAATGCATCCTTTATCACATTTTAGATCTTCATTTAAACTTCTCAAGTTTCAGTGCTTTTTTTATCTTTTACAAAAAATCATATTTCTATTGTAATGTTAATTTTTGATTTATGGAAGTATTTCGAATAATGAGAATATCTATTATTTTTCTTCCAGCTGCACTTTTGATTTATTTTTATTAAGTTCCAAAAATAATTCTGCTAATACCTAGTATATCGCATACTAGTTCACTTGATCTTCAAAAATCTTTGAAAAGTATATTTTATAATTTCCACTTTATAGTTGGAGCAATTTAAAGTCAAAAAATCCTAGAAAACTGCCAACATTGCTAATAAATTTTAGCAGATGAAACTGGTAGACCAGCATTTCTACCATGTCTCTCTGATGGTAAACCTCAAGTCCTCCAAATCTCACATAGATCTTCCAGGATTTTGATGATTATATTTGAACCAAAATCCTCAGAATATTCCTCTGAAAGTATTTTTGGTGTTAAGAATCAGTGAAGAAATGCTTCGTCAAAGAGAGTGAGTGATATGAGGACGAAAAGGTGAGGGAAGGGGTTTTACACTTGCCTGTTCCTCAGCTGCATTTGCTGGTCTCTGCGTCCAGCTCCAGCAACACAATCACCTCCACCAACATGACTCGGGTCTCTCTTCTTTTCCATTTACACATGGTTTAAAGTCTCCACAGGGCCAGAGGTGCTGTTATTATGAATCAAAATAGTTTCCTCGGTACAATGGGGATTGATTGTTTATCAACTATGGAAGAGCAAAGAATTCACAGTGATTTCAAGAGTAACCGCTAAAATCATGGTAACAGCTAAAATTGTGAGCTCGTTTTGTCACCTGAAATTTCAGTTGAGGTGTCTAACTTAAAGGGCAGTGCTTTGTGTATCCTGAGTGTTATCTTCCTGTAGGAAAAAAGTGGTACCTCAATAGCTTCTATAGTTTTCCAATTTGAGTAATTTGCAATTTTCAAAGAAAAATACATTTCCAGTCTGGTTGAAAGAAAATATAGTGAATGTTGGGATAGTGGCCAGAATTGAATTTCTTCACTCCTAAGTTGGATAATTCTGTATTATCAGCCAATCCATTGAAGAAAACAGGAGTTAAATCTTTATCCGAAAGGTAAGCTCTCACATAGGAAGTTAATGGCTAATAGTGTGATACGGTTGGCCATGTCCCCACTCAAATCTCATCTTGGATTCCCACATGTTGTAGGAGGGACCCAGTGGGAGGTAATTGAATCACGAGGGCAGATCTTTCCCGTGCTGTTCTTATGATCGTGAATAAGTCTCACAAGATCTGATGGTTCTAGAAGGGGAAGTTTCCCTGCATAATCGAAAATTTCTCTCTTTTTTTGCCTGCTGCCGTTCATGTAAGATGTGACTTGCTCCTCCTTGCCTTCCACCATGATTGTGAGGCCTCTCCAGCTATGTGGAACTGTAAGTCCATTAAACCTCTTTCTTTTGTAAATTACCCAGCCTCAGGTATGTCCTTATTAGTAGCATGAAAACAGACTAATACGTAGTGAAATTTATTTTTTTAGTATTTCTTCCAGATTTCTAGCATTGTGTGGCTATGATATGAGGAAAAAAGCAAACCTATGTAGATATTTTTCTACATGAATGCTTTTGCTCTCAAAATAGTAAAAGAAATTCATTTGGAGGAGAAGTTGCATTCATGCATCTTTTTGCATGGATTGTCCTATCGTTCACTCAATCTGTAAACTCCAGTACAGGTAACTCCAGCTCATTGTTCTACCAAATGCAGTTGTCACAGAGGCCTAAAGAATTTTTTTCTTGAAGGAGGAGCTATTTCATTCCCAAGTAACCAGATACACTTAAAATATCTAATGGAAGTAACTGGTGGATTTTCTCTCAAACCTTAAAATGCTCTCAATTAAAAAACTTTTCCAGAGAGAGAAGAAAATTGCCAATGCTGAGATTTATGTAGTAATTTTATTCATTTTGAAATGTGATAGATATTAGGTATTGTGGCAGATTGTGAGATAATATTCATCTCTCTTGTAAAACATATATTCCCATGGGTTATCTAGAAAGTATCAGACGTTTCGGCCAGAATAAAGTATCATCTATTTCCAGGAGACTTTTCCCATCAGGGCTTTTGAGCAGACCTTGAAAACAAATCTACGTATCCTTCTCCTATCTTTGTGAATCCTTCATGTGATAATTCTGGGACTGGCTTGGAACCCCCCACCCCATCACAGAGACCAATACACATTCTGTGCCATTGGGGTACTAGGTGGAATATCCCGCAGTTCAGAATTAGGTTTTCAGTTTCATCCCTCAAAACAAAGAATTTTCAAAAATTCCCCTATGTGGCCTGCTGGAATATCTAAATCTGGTTTTCAGTGTGGGACTTGTTGTACTATAAACAAAAGTCTATTACATTTAGGAAAATAGAAAAATCCCAGATTTGTTTCAAAGTAGTCAATGTGTGCATGAGTCGTCTCTCTCTCTCTCTCTCTCTCTCTGTGTGTGTGTGTGTGTGTGTGTGTGTGTGTGTGTGTGTGTGTGAAAATTAGACTGTTTTCATATTTCCAAGAAGATTCTAGGTTTTGCTTTATGGCTGAGCACATCTCAGAATGAATGTTCCTCACGTCACTCCTCACCAGAGTCCTGGAAGAACCAGAGACAAGAGATGGGATTGGAGCAGCTGTTTGTACTGCTGCAGGGAGGGAACACCTCCTGGACCCACAGTCCCACCCTAAGTGCCTTGGCACAGCCTCAGGAGGGTCACTGCCCTGTCTGCAGCCACAGTGCCTCGTGAGCAGCCCTTTCTCTAGGGCTGTCAAAGCCAGATCTGAACCCATAGCCACAGCCAGGTAATTCTGAGAAAGTGAAGAATCTAAGACTCTGTGGCAGATCCACGGTGCATTTCTGTGAACCACATTTTCAGCTAGTGCCAGAGGGTCTGCAGTCTGCAACACCTCTCCAATAGCCCTTCTCTTTAAGTTTCAAGTAGCAAAGAACGAGGCAGCCTGTAGTCCCAGCATTTTGGGAGGCCAAGCTGGGCAGATCACGAAGTCAACAGTTCAAGACCAGCCTGGCCAACATGGTGAAACCCCATCTCTACTAAAGTTATAAAAATTAGCCAGGTGTGGTGGCGCACTCCTGTAATCCCAACTACTCAGGAGGCTGAGGCGGGAGAATTTCTTGAACCCGGGAGGCAGAGGTTGCAGTGAGCCGAGATAGAGAGGTTGTGCTCCAGCCTGGGCAACAGAGTGAGTGTGGCTCTGTAAAAAAAAAAAAAAAGAGAGAGAGAGAGAAGAGCAAGGCAGTCAGACATAAACACTCAGAATGCCAGCCCTGCCTGTGCCCACGTCCACAAGCTGGTGTGGCCCTCAGTTTTCAGAGCGTGGGCCAATTCAGGGGACATGTTTAGAACAATGCGTGGAGGTCATGATGACTCTTGCTTCAGCTGTCCACAGGGCACTACAGGCTTACACAGGCAGGCATGGCCTTGGTCATAGTGCTGGACTGGAAACTCCCCTTCTTTGCTAACAGATCAACAATGAATCGTGACCTTAGAGATTAAGTGATCCTACCCTCTTAAGGCTCTAATAATGGGCATATCACCATAGCTTTGCCATAAAAAGTTTATTCTCTCCTGGGAAAATATATCCTTAAATCTCTTTTTTGTATCATCTGGTCTTACTTCTTTACACACACCCTGAAAATCATATATTTCCTTCATCCTAGGCACTTTTTGCAATAAAAACTGATATTTAACCCATCAGCAGGTCCTGTGGGTTTTACATCTAAAACACATTTTAAATCCATTTATGCAGTCACCGTCCCCCACCATCTATCCCCCTCATCCTCTTCGGTAATAGAACTTGGGAATTTCAGCTGGGTGCGAGATTTCATTTCCCAATCTTCCTTGTAACCAGCCACGACCAACAGGATGGAATTAGACATCGTGTGTTAACTTCCAGAAAATGTCCTTAAAGGAAGGGAGCAGGCATTTCTCCTTCTCTTCATACTTCACTTCTAATTGGAATGCAAACCTGATGGCTAGATCTAAAGCAGCTATCTTGGACAATAAGGTAAGCTTCAGAATGAAGGCCATGCATGATGGGACAAGATAGAAAATCCTGGGTCTTTTGTACTAGCATACTATCAGCTCTGGACTGCATATCTAGAATTCTGTGGGAGAAATGAACTTCCATCTCCTTTAAACCCTGCTTTTACTTAGGGTTTGGGGTCACTTGTGGCTGAAACTAATCCTAATACGTTCCACGACTTTATCCAGGATCACCTGGTTGCCATGATGTCTCATTTGGACACCTGGCTGTGTCCCTGCTTTCTTTCTACCAAAGCAACCACAGGGATCTTTACAAGCACAATCAGATCACGTTACTGCCCTGTTTCAAGCCCTCTGATGGCTTCTCATTGTACTTAGAATAAAATCCAAACACGCTGAGATGGTCTCCGCCATCCCTGGCACCTCTTCTCCTACCCCTAAGCACCTCACATGTTGCACTCAGCTGTGCTGGCTCCTCCCTGTTCCTCCAGGAAGCCTGGGCTGTTCCTGCCTCAGGCCTTCGCACTTGCTGTTCCCTCTGCTGGGGGCACTCTCTCCCCACACCTCGGCGGCCAGTCCTTCTCACCCTGTGGATTTCAGTTTAAATACGCATCGCCAACCAAGCCTTTCCCTGGCTGCCTGATGTAGTGTTTGCCTGTCCCCGTCCACTGGTCTTATTTCCACGTCAGAGCATCAGTCAGGATCTGAGCGGAGGCCATGCTGCCTGAGCCTTTCTCTTCTTCTCGCAGTGGAAGGTGGACTCAGTGGGAAGGGGAACCCTTCATTCCTGCTTAGTTTCGTATTTTAAACACCTAAAAAGTGTGTGGCTCTTGGTAGGCATATAATATAAACTTTTTTAAAAAAAGAAATGAAACTTTTTTCTTCCACTTTATGAAAATTTTAAATAAATTTCTCTTAAACCTTTGTTCTGTCTAAGATTTCATGCTGATGCCACTCATCCTTGCCCACCGCAAGGCTCTTCCAGGGCTTCATCCCTTTCTTCAATGACGCTTTAAGTATCTCTGACTTGTCCTTCACACATTTGAATCCTGGTGTGTTTGTGGATCTATGTTCTCCTCCAGGTGAGAGCTTTGAAGGGCAGGGATCTCGTCTTATTCGACTTGGCACTCTCAGGATCAGGCACCGCACCTGGCTGTGCTTATTTTCACAGAAGGATGGGTTCCATTTTTAAGGATCACCGAATTTTGCTTTGGATAATAGATCTGCAATCACTATCCAAGTTGTCTAATTTTGTAATCTCCACGGCATGGTTGGTAGGAGGAAGGACCAAAGGAGAAGTTTTCAAGTTGCCCAGCTCCTCTGTGGTCTGGCTGGTTTTGCTTTGCACCACATTGAAGCTTCTATCTGGTCCACCAGCCCCAGTGAAAACAACTCTGCCTGCTTTATTCCCAGGGTGATTTTTGTGAACCAAGGTTATAGTGATGCCTTCTAGGAAGGGAGCCTTCTGGGAAGTGTGGCCTGGAAAAGACTGGAGGGACAGAAAAAGAGGAGAGGAAACCCCAGGAGGAGGAAAACAGAAGTGAAAATATGGTGACCATTGGTGCAGCAGATTTAGCTGTTATACTTGGTAGATCTTGGGAAGTGGAACTAGGGGACCAAGCAGGTCCGCAGTCACTGCAGGGCTTGTGGCTTTTGAACAGTGGACGGTAGAGAAATGGCTGCCCACCGGCACCAGGTTTTCATCATTGGCACACTTGAAATTTGGGGTTGGATACTTTCTTATGTTGGGGATGCTATCTCACACACTGTAAAACATATGGCAGCATCCCTGGCCTCTACCCAGCAGATGCCAGCAGAACACCTGTCCTCAAAGACTTTTGACAACCAAAAATGCCTCCAGCTATTGCAAGATGTTCCCTGAGGGTAAAATCACTCCCTTCAATTGAAGTTTTTCCTGGATGCTTCAAACACGTGGTGCATGCTCTTTGTGAACAAGGATACTTCTGGTGACTGCAGGGAGGCGGTTTTTCTGATGAAGATACACTCAGGGTGGTCTCACGGGGAGTGGAAGCCACCTAATGGTACCATGAGTCCAGGGAGAGCTGGGAGGACAGAGGCTCACACACCAACCAGGAAAGGAGCACTCCCTGGCTGGACATGTGGCTGGTCAGCTGCAGTGAGGCAATGGCTTTGGCTCTGACGCCTTCCAGCAGGGCATCCATCACTTCCCAACTTCCCTCAGGCCCCACTCGTCGCTATTGCTTTCTCCAATCCATTCCTCCTTTCTGTGACCTCTCAGGCCCTAAAATGGATCTGAGTTCGTCGTCCTTGGAGCAAAGCATCAACAGGTGCTGGTGACAGAAATTACACTGACAGGCCAGGAAGTCCTAGAATCTCTATTTAATATTTCAATGTGCATATGTAACTCCTCACATGTAATTTCATTGTAAGAATATCTGGTCCATATCTCAGATTTTATGAGGATTATTACAAGTACTGTGTCCTAGGAACATCCCAGGACATTACTGGAGAAATTGGGAGCCTCTGCCCTCTGGAGCTGCTTAGTGCTGGGGTTACTTCTCTGTTTTGCAAATCTCTGGAATGGGCAGCTCCAATACATCAGGGTCTGACCACAACTTCTACCTGCTCTAACTCTGAGACCTGGGCCCCTTGCTCACTGGAGGGCCAAGCTCACCATCACCCCCAATGCCCCCTAAATCTCAGGCTTGCATTAAGTGCGTCTTCTTCTTTTCCCTGCCAGGCTCCTGGGGCTGTTGATGGGAATGCACCCAGTGCGGCAGCTGCAGCATGCTTCCAGCAATGTCCTCATCAGGCTGTCAATTCTGGACAGAAAAATGACCAGACTGTCACATCTCTAAGAAAATGAGCAAATCTGCCCTGAATTCTGCCCCCAGCCCACCTGCCATTCCTCCAAATGCTTGTATTTGCAACTGTTTTCTACCTCCCAGAGGAGGCTCCACATTTCCCCAGTAATGTTCTAGGATGTTCCTGGGCACACAGTACTTGTGATAATCTTCATAAAATCTGAGATATGGGCCAGATGTTCTCACAATGAACTTACATGTGAGGAGTTACATATGAAGAACCACCCTTTTCCTATTCAAAGCCAATCCTCCACTGCCTCTGTGACCCCCACTCTTCGTTTCCATATTGGATGTTGCTCCATGAGGTAGTTGCTATATCTGATTTTTTTCCTCTCTATGATCTGCTTTCTTAAAGCCTTTGAGCCTGAGGTCATTTCACTCTTTTTTTTTTTTTTTCTTGAGACAGAGTCTCGCTCTGTTGCCCAGGCCGGACACTCTTTTTAAAAATCCCTCCCTCCACCCTTGTCATCAGCTCCAGCTCCATCTCACCCCTTCTCATCATAAAGTCAGGGACTTGGACATCATTTCTTATTTTCTGGCCTATCATATGGTCTGTCTTGGAGAATGTTCCATGTGCTGATGGAAAGAATGCATATTCTGCAGTCTGGGGGTAGAATGTTATGTAAATATCTGTTAAGTCTATTTGTTCTAGGGTATAATTTAAGTCCATTGTTTCTTTGTTGACTTTCTGTTTTGATGACTTCTGTAGTGCTGTCAGTGGAGTATTGAAGTCCCCCACTGTGTACCATCTATCTCATTTCTTTGATCTAGTAGTAATTGCTTTATGAATTTGGGAGCTTGGGAGTTAGGTGCATATATATTTAGGATTGTGATATTTTCTTGTTGGACTTATCCTTTTATCATTATATAACATCTCTTTTTGTCTGTTTTTTAACTGTTGTTGCTTTCAAGTCTGTTTTGTCTATTATAAGAATAGCTACTTCTGCTCACTTTTGGTTCCCATTTGCATGGAATATTTTTTGCTACCCCTTTACCTTAAGTTTATGTGAGTCTCTATGTGTTAGGTGAGGCTCTTGAAGACAGCAGATACTTGGTTGGTGGATTTTTTTTCCATTTTTATCCATTCTGCCATTCTGTAGCTTTTAAGTGGAGCATTTAGGCCATTTACATTCAACATTACTATTGAGAAGTGAGGTACTGTTCTATTCATCATGCTAGTTTTTGCCTAAATACCTCATTTTTTTAAATTGTTATTGGTTTATAGGCCCTGTGAGATTTGTGCTTTAAGGAGGTTCTGTTGTGGTATATTTTTAGATTTTGTTGTTTCAAGATTTAAAACTCCTTTTACCAGTTCTTGTGGTATAGATTTGGTAATGGTGAATTGTCTCAGCATTTGTTTGTCTGAAAAAGACCTTATCTCTCCAATATTTATGAAGCTTAGTTTTGCTGGATACAATATTCTCAACTGACAATTATTTTGTTTAAGGAGGCTCAAGATAGGACCCCGACCTCTTCTGGCTTGTAAGGTTTCTGCTGAGAAATCAGCTATTAATCTGATAGGTTTTCCTTTATAGGTCACCTGATGCTTTTGTCTCACAGCGTTTAAGATTCCTTCCTTTGGACTTTAGATAACCTGATGACTATGTACCTAGGTGATGATCTTTTTGTGATGAATTTTCCAGGAGTTCTTTGAGCTTCTTGCAGCAAAGCCAGAGAAGTTTTCCTCAATTATTCCCTCAAATAAATTTTCCATACTTTAAATTTCCCTTCTTCCTCGGGAACACCAATTATTCTTACATCTGGCCATTTAACATAATGGCTGCAGTGGTTGTTATTGCTCTTCTGGATCTAGCCACCCAGAAGGGCTACCAGGCTCCAGGCTGGTGCTGGGGAGTGTCTGCAAAGAGTCCCGTGATGTGGTCCATGTTCTGGTCTTCCAGCCATGGACACCAGCACCTACTCTGATGGAGGTGGCAGAAGAGTGAAGTAGGCTCTGTGAGAGGCCCTGGTTGTAGATATGTTTTGTGTGCTGGCTTTCTTAAATGCTGGTTATACGATTGGTGAAGTTGCCGTGTGATCTGACTCAGGGCCTCTGGTTAGCCAATATGTTGCAGGCTGTGGGATTAACTGTTGTTTTCTCCTTGTTTGGAGCAGGGTTACTCTGTCATGAGTTGCTGTGATGGTCTGAGTTGGTTGACCTCTAGCCAGGAGGTGGGACTTACAAGAGAGCACCGACTGCAGTCATAGAAGGGGGATAGAAGCTTGCCCTAAGTTGGCCAGGGTGAGTATTCTGGTTACTCAGGCAATGGTTGGGGTCATAAAACTTCCAAGGGTGTTTGTCTTTTGTGTTCAGCTACCAGGGCAGGTAGAGAAAAACCATCAGATGGGGGCTGGGGGCAGGGTTAGATGGGTCTGGGCTCAGAGTCTCCCTGGGTGGGAATTGTCGCAGTCACTGCTGGGGATGTGGGGGTGGTTCTCAGGCCAGTGGGGTTATATTCCAGAGGGGTGCATAGCTACCGCTGCTTAGCAGTATTGTTCACCAGGGAAGTGGGGAAAGTCAACATCGAAAAGTCTCTCCTACCTCCCACACCATTGGCACGGCCAGTCTCGCTCCCACCATGCCCAACTAACAGCACTGAGTTTATCTCCAGACAGCCTGTGTTGGGTGGGTGGGCGGGGACACTCAGACCTGGCCCCAGGCCATAAGCGACTCTACTGAGCAAGTAAGCTCAGTTTTCAGCCCCTCCCCATCTGCCTACTGAGTCGGCTGAGGCTCCTGCCCTCCTATCTCCTATCTGCAGCAGATTCCATTCTCCCCCAGATTCTGCTCCAAAAACGTAATGTCCAGTCAAAATTATTGCACAATTCAGTTGCAAGCTTCTTACAGCTGGTGACCCTTCCCCCATTCTGCTTGGTGCCTTCTCTGAAGGCCGCTGTGAGATATCGCCAGGAATGGCTTCCCTGGGCTCAAGCTGAGACTGGGAGTGCCTATAAGGCTCTGCCCGCTGCTGCTTCTACTTTTATATTTTGCACGGCTCCCTCAATCCATTTCAGCTCCAGGTAACGTTAAATCCTTCTCCCTTGATCTGGATTTTCAGATTCCCCAGTGGGGATGTGTGTTCGGAGGCAAGTTTTCACCTCTCATGGTTTGAATAGGAACTCAGTTTTCCACCTGTCTCAGGGAATGTGCAGCAGTATGCCACTTCTTTCAAAGGATCTGTGAATTCTCTCGGTTTTCCTGCTGTGGTTCTTGGAGCAAGAGGTGGTGTGAATCTCCAAACACTGTTCTGTCCATCCAAATGGGAGCTGGAGTTAGTCTTCTCTCGTATCTGCCATCTTCTCATCATCCCTATTAGGTATTTCCCACCAGATATTCTTTGGGCAGAGAAATCTCAAATAGCTATCTGATCACAGTCTAACTGCTTAAAGAGGGGCCTTGGATGGAGGCTTCCAGGCCACAGTTTATACAAGAAGAAGGTTTGTAATCAACTAGCTTAAACCTAGGCAGGAAAGGTAACTCTCACTCATGCTCCTGGGCCAGCAGCTCTACCTTGAGCCTGGTACCCTGGCATCAGTCAGACAGTGGGCACTCTTTTCTGCCTGCTCTTGGGAGCTGTGCTCACTCACTGCAGCTTTGCCGGCTGTGGGCAAGGTCTGTTAGTTTACGGTTACAGCTCAGACCGTTCCCGTGAGCGCCTGGCCTGCCCTGATTTCCTCTCTTACGGAATATGGGAAGCTCTGCAAATTCAGGAGAAGAGGGCCTCCTCTGACAGAAGACATTGTCTTGTAAGAACCCGTACTAATTTAGGCTTAAAGCATGAGGTGTTCTCAGTGGAAATATTCTGAAGCCGAAATAAATAAAAAAGAAAAAGTGGAAAAGAGTCAAACAGGCAATTATTTGCAATAGAAAAAAAACTATTGATTTTCCTTTTTGATACATAGTCTAAATTATCCCTCAAGAAAAGTAGTAATGCATCTTTAAACAGATTTATTGGTTCTAAGAGGGAAAAAATGTATTATTTAACTTCAATGCTATTGGATTTTTCTTTTATGTTGGATATAGAAATAGGACAGACGAACAGAGTAGGACGAGAAAATTCCTTTAAGAATCACAGTTGTTGTGGACCCCAAGGTAAGAGACTCTGGCATTTCTCTCAAAGCAGTACGAGTTTGTAAATAAAAGATCATTTTTCTGGCTAAATAAATTATATTGCACAGTTAAGACATGTACATTTTTCACAAGACCTGAAGTTCCTGTGGGTGGATTGAACAAACCACAGAGATCCCCCAGCATGTCCCACAGGCTCAAGTTCTTTCTTGTGAAGGAATTTTGCCCTGGGCAGAATCCTGTGACTTCTCTGATCCTGGAGCTCCACGTCCCTTCTCTGAGCTGGAATCTCCCCATGTCTCTCACTCGTTGGCTTCTGAGATCAGAAAATACACGAACTGCTGACACACAGAGATGTATCTCAGTCGGCTACAAACAGGAGCGTGTGGTTGGTGGAAAGAGCCGGGGCCTGCTTTTCCCAGCTCCTCATCCTGGGCCTCCTTAGAAGGGACCTTGGGTTCTGTGGGGCATGGCACATTTGGGGTCCCGCAGTCTGTGGGCCTGGTCCTGCACCTGTCTAGGCACCTGTTCTGTGGCCTTGCAACCCACTTCACCCAGGTGTCATCATCTGTCACTCAGAGGCAATCTCAGGTGACCTTGCTGAATCATCACAAACGAACACTGCTCAGAATGATTGGAAAACATTTTTCAAATGTAAAAGTGCTCTAAAAGCCATGGATGAAAATTTCAGGCCACCACAACCAGCCAAGCCCCTCATCACATTTATTCCTTACAGTTCAGCAGTTTAGGACGGTTTTGTGCTTGTTTCAATAATTGGGATCTCTCAATTACTTAGGGATGTATTCACTAGGATTCCATATAAAATAACCCATAAAACTAGTGTTCAGAAACCATCAGGCACTCATGATAGCAAAGGAAGCTCCTGTGCAGCCCTTCTCCCCACTCCTTCAACCACACTTCTCCCTACAGCTGCCTGGGCGTTTTCATTCCCATGCCTGCAGGTGATGCAGATTCTGGCACAGAAAAGGAAGCACCAACACTGCTCACTCCGTTCCACGCGGCAGTTCTTTCCTCTCTCAGTGATGATTGCTGTCTTCTGGCCAGGCCTGGGGTTCTCTACTTCTAGTCTGGGAACTAGGAGTAATAAGCATGCCAGAGCAATCCGCACTTCTGTCGAAGAGCTGCATTCTGTTCCAGTGGCTTTGGACTAGAAAATCTCCTTCCCTGTTCAATCAACAAGATGAGGCAAGAGTTTTCTTGGTCATACAACAACATAGGGCATAAAGGGTCTTCCCAGATCGTCATCTGCAGTCATCTGTTACCCTTTCCTCTCAACCTCCCTTCCCATAGGTACACATGCATGCCTGGACCTCATCCCTTCCACCAACAGAACTCAACAGTCGTCTATTTGAGGACAAGCAGCAGGTTATATTCTATATGCCCACATACGTATCTGGGGAGACTGGCTGGTTGCAAGGGTTTGTAACCATCTTCCAGGCAGATGACAAGATGGAACCTTCTCGACATACACCTCAGTTAAAAGTCAAGTCAATAAAAGCCTGGCTGCATGAAAGAGGACGATGCATAAAGACTGGCTGTATATCTTTGTTTGATCTGAGTAAGAAATGCTTCCATTCAATGAGGCCACTGAGTTTATGATCAAATCTCCTGGTAAAGAATAGAGCACAGAGAAACCCAGATTCTTACCATGTGACAAATGAGACTGTGAACATGGACCCTTCTTTAAAACTCCAGCTAATTCAGGTTGCAGAATGAAGTGTGCCATGTCATAATTAATCTCTCATGTATTGCAAGCACTTGAATGTCAAAATAATCAACAGGCGTGTTTTTTACCCTTTTGTGAGTACATAATAAATACTGTCACTTAGCTGCAGCAAACATTGGGTTTCTTTCCTGGTCTTTGAATAATGCTCCTTGTGAGGTAAACACCAGACCTCCTTCTCCATCTCCCCCTCCCCAAGCCCTACAAACCACACATATAGACACTCTTTAGGAAAATAAATCATGAATATCAAAAGAAAAGTAGTGTGATAATTTCTAGTTGGTACTTGGCATCGTGATTATTCTAGCTCAGAGTTTAAACACCAGCTAGCGGCAAACAGCACAGGAGAAGGAAGGAATCCGAGTGGAAAGGGTGCCCTCACACTGTTTGTCATTTATTTTTTTCCTCGTGGATTACTGTCAGTGGCGTGACATTTATTTTTCCAAGGCTAAGTCCTTGCTATTAAATAATCAATGAATTTCTTTGGTTAAACCTGGCTCACTTTTTAAATAAACGGTGTCAGAAGTGGAGTGGCCTAGTGCTGCCTTTTTCCTCTGTAGCAGGGCAGGTGTGGAGGGACCTGGATATCTGTCTGCTTCTTCAGGCCACACTTCCTCCCCAGAGGTAGCATTTCACAGCCTTTATTGCATCCTCCACTTCCAGGAGATTAGTGTTCCTTTTGCTTTAGATGAAGCTCTCCTGTTAAATTAATATAGTGATCAAAAAGAGAGCCCAGGGGCAAGCTTCATGTAGATAATTAATCTCCAGTTGCTTTCATTGAGAAATAACTGAGCTAAAATCTAGGCTTTGAGGTGACACTTTGCAACAGGTGGAAAGGCCAAAGCAGGACTCTTCTGCTTTAACTGATCTGTGCGAAAATGATTGTTAAATATTGAAGTGGAAGGCAAGACTCCAAGAAGATCTCCTTCTTGGTGATCACTTTCAAAGATCATGGACCAGACTTTCCCGTGAAATCACATTATGTGTTGCCCTTTGGCATCTGTTCAGCCATTGTTATCAAAGAACACAAGTCCCTCCTTTAGGTATTCACACATGTTTTGTGGATCTGCAAGAAGCTTGCCACTACTTATGTTTCACAGTAATTACAGTTTTCTTTACACCATTATCAATTCTTAATTAACTCATATAAAGTACCTACTTTGCCAAAAGCTTTGGATAGAGGCTCCTGTGATGTGGAGAAAAATAAAACCCAATTCAGTCGTGCAGGCACACACACACACAGAGAGAGGCATTCACACACAGACATACACACACATGCACACACACACACACACACACGCTGTTCAACAATGACAATAACATTCAATAACCTTCTGGGTGTCAATGCCTCAGAGAACAGGACTGTTTCTCGTTTCTCCATGAATTCACAGTTCCTGGAAAGATGCTTTGCACATTGTGGGCAATCAACCACTGTCCTGGCATGATAATGGTCACCTGGACAGGAAGGGAGGCCTTTTGGGCACAGATGAGGCAGCAGGTCACCTACAGAACACACGAGCCGTGTTGGGGAACTTAAGAAGGCACTATAGGCCGGGCGCGGTGGCTCAAGCCTGTAATCCCAGCACTTTGGGATGGCGAGACGGGTGGATCACGAGGTCAGGAGATCGAGACCATCCTGGCTAACATGGTGAAACCCTGTCTCTACCAACAATACAAAAAACTAGCCGGGCGAGGTGGCGGGCGCCTGTAGTCCCAGCTACTCGGGAGGCTGAGGCAGGAGAATGGCCAGAACCCGGGAGGCGGAGCTTGCAGTGAGCTGAGATCCGGCCATTGCACTCCAGCCTGGGCCACAGAGCGAGACTCCGTCTCAAAAAAAAAAAAAAAGAAGGCACTATAATGGTTTTGCTCTCCCGGATCTTACCATACCTCTAAGGACGTTGGAATGCAGTCGAAAGGCACATGACATCTTTGAGTGGCAGCATATAAAGGTGTTGCCAATCAAAATCATTCTTTCGAATGACCTTACTAGATCCAATAACTCAAGTGCATCCTGAGTGGATGGTACAGGTACAATGAGTAAAGAGAGTGCCCTGTGTGAAGAGTTCCGGAACAACAGGCCCAGGACCCCAGGGACTTCCCAAGACTCCGGAAGTGGGGCGGGCTCTGCCCCCAGGCAGAGGGGCAATAAAGACAAACCTTGCCGACCCCCCAGCTTCCCGTGAGCCGACTCTATTGGCAGTCTATCTTTATTACCAGGAAGATTGCCTCTGTCCATACAATTCTCTAGTTCCCTATAAAGTGGCTTCAGATGTTCACAGGCGAAAACATAGCTCCAAAAGGTTTGCAGAAGCAGCATTTAAAACCGCCAAATCAATCTCCCCGTGTAGACTTTTCTTTTAAAATAAACTTATCTCTGAAAACGGCCTCCTGAAGCTTTAGCTTTAACAGCAGAGCTTCACTGTTTTATGAGCTAGTGGTAAAATCCTAAAGCCAGCAGCTCCTCTAGGAGATACTAACACACCATTTACAGAAGTACTGCCATGAAAATAATACGTGGCAATGAAGTCACTATAAATTCACAGGCACTCACATGCACACACAATACATCGTATGTGTACCAAAAAAAAAAACCCTTTTTCTACACTGTTTCTTTCTTTAGGATGACATAAAGCAGCACAGACAAAACCCTCTCTGCCTCCCTTCTCACTATTCTTAGCAAATCCACACCAGACAGAAACCATCAAAAAGCAAAGGTGGCAGGTGCCTGAATGTTTCACTTTGGCACTACTGGCCTGTCTGCACGGTAACAGTAGATGCAAGAATATTTCACCAGTGTCATTGCTTAACGATATAATATGACAGCATCCATGAAACTGATTAGCATAAATCAACATAATACCCACTTTGCAGCATTAGTATTGAAAACTTTCATCTTGAAATAGTAAGAGGAAAGAGACAATACATGATGAATTGGAATGATTTTGCTGGAATGCTACCAGATGACGATGTAGGAGTACAGGAGAACAGAGCCACACACTAACATGCACATGTCAACATGATCATCCCAAGCAGCTTTCTTTTCATTCTACAAGCTTCACACAAGTATATGCACAGTGTCTTAAATATGGCTAAGAAAAACGAATTAAAATTAACTTCACAATTCAAAACAGGTCGATGATGGGGTAATACAATGTAAAAGTTTCCTGATTTGCCAAATGTACCATTTTGAGAGTCTTAAATGTATTTCCCTGAGGTTCAAACTACAGATAATTGCACCTCACAGGGCCATCACCTAAAATAAAGAAGGAAGCAGAACTGTGTCACGGAATGACATTTTCCATAGTTGATTGATGGGTTCCACTTTTCAGGGTGATAAAACAAAGGTCATGTGCTCTTCCAACAGCAATAAACACATTTTCCTTCCTTTCCCTCTGTTCACTCAAACCTTCAGCTTTTTAAAAAATTCATCCAAGTATTTTCTGTGAAATTATTCTTTATTTTACCCAACTGAGGACACCAAAGGACTTGAACATTAGTCAGAGTGGTTTTCTTGAACATTCCAGAAAAAGGAACTGAACTTGGAGCAGGGCCTGGGCACGTCCTTGGGATTTGTTCAGTATTTACCTACCTTGTGATGACACTGTTTACTTTTTTCATGCATCCATTCAAATTGACACATTGCAATCGTACATGTGAATGAGGGTACAGTTTGAGATTTTGATACATATATGTAGTATAATGACCCAGTCAGGGTAATTAATATATCCATCACCTCATGTGTTTATCATTTCTTTCTGGTTAGAGCATTCACAAGCCTCTCTTCTAGCTGTTTTGTAACCTACAATACCTTACTGTTCGCCACTGTCACCCTACTGTGCAACAGAACATCAGAGCTTGTTCCCCCTATCGAACTGTAACTTTGTAGCCACTGGCCACTCTTTCCCCATCCTTCCCTCCTCCCCTCCTTCCCCAAACTCTGAAAACCACTGTACTACTCTGTTTCTATTATATCAGCTTTTTAAAGATTCCACATATGGGTGAGATCATGTGGTATTTATCTTTCCTTGTCTGGTTTATTTCACTTAACATGATTAAAAAAATGGGCAGAAGACCTAAATAGACATTTCTCAAAAGAAGACATACAAAGGGCCAACAAGTATATTAAAAATACTCAACGTCATCAGTCACCAGAGAAATGCAAATCAAAACCACAATGAGATATCATCTCACTCCAGTTATGATGGCTGTTATCAAAAAGACAAAAGAAAACAAGCATTGGTGAAGCTGTAGAAATAAAGAGAACTTTTACAGTGTTAGTTGAAACATAAATTAGTGCAGCCATTATGGAAAACAGTATGGAGGCTCCTCGAAAAATTAAAAATAGAACTACCATATGATCCAGCAATCCCACTGCTGTGTATATAGCCAAAGTAAGTGAAATCAGTATGTTGAAGAGATATCTGCACTCCCATGTTACTGCAGCACTATTTACAGCAGCCAGAATATGGAATCCACCTAAATGCCCAACAGATGAATGGATAAAGAAGACGTGGTGTATACACACAATGGAATACTCCACAGCCTTATCAAAGAAAGAAAATCCTGACATTTGCAACAATATGGATGAACCTCATGGCACTATTTACTCTTAATGTATCTAGAGAATGCCAGGATTTAGCTATTGAAAGTAAACCTTATTGGAAGGTGGCATATGATGTGACTCCTGGGGTTACAAAGAGACAGTCACTTGTTTACATGCAGTTTCCCTTGCTGACGCATACATCCTGGGAGCATGTGAACAAATAATAAAGGCAAGGGTTTACTTCCAGAGCAACAGTTATGGTACCTTTGTCCATGCATCTTCCCCTCTCCACCATCTGTCTTTTCTACTCCCAGCACCGTGAGCACTGAGAAGAGAAAGATAGTACTGGTGCTTTTCCATTGCAACCTCGGCAATAATAAAAGCATTGCTATATATTGAGGCCTTCCGCATCCCAGGCATCATATTCAGTACTCTTAGACATAGTTTTTAATTCTTAAAATAAAATAACCCTTTGACACAGGTGTAAGCCCATCTCACGGATGGGAGACAAAAATGTGGCTTAGAGAATGCAAGTAACTGTTTCCTCTTCCCGCAGCACAGAAGCTAGCGTTTGGACCTAAGCACAAAAATGACCTGCATACTAGGCACTAAGCAGCATTGTCTTCTCTGGTGGACTTCTGTGGCTGTCTAGCAACAGTAGGAATTAGGCTAAGAGGTGTAGTCCAATTAATAACTAATTATTGAATGCCAGCTATTTGCTCAAATCTAAAAAGAAAACAAGAGACAATTAAACGTTGTTCGCCTTTTTTCTACCTGCTCTTACAATCTTAGCTTCTTAAAGAGCCACCCTGTGAACAACAGCAAAAATAGATACAGACCCAATGCATTATTCTTTCTCTACTTTGCAATACATCATTGACCAGTTATTTTGGTGGTACATTGATTACATTTAGCAAAAAGAAATAAAAATACACAAATAGTTTACATATTTTAATTGGAGTGCCATTTTTTATTTAATGTAGGTTTATGTCTAAACTGTCCCAGAAAATTAAAAATCTGGCAATTCTGAAAGACAATTGGCCATGAAAAAAAAAAGGTCTCAGATCCCATTAGTGCTCTTGCGTATATGAGGAGAGAGAAGGACTGTTGTAAATATGCAACCGTTTTAACTTAAGTGGATCCTTATAGCTTTGACTTTCTGATCCCTGGTTTCAGTCCATGCTTTCTTTCAAGTCATCCATCAATAAGAATTTTGGGTTGTCTTGCAATACGGCAGATACCTCTTCTCTGTACTTAAGTAATGCTTTAAATTGCCTAATGTAACCTCATCAACAATGTGTTTACATTTCCACCACTGAGCTTTCTCATCTTCTTGCTAGGTCTCTGCTATAACAGCAGATCTAGTCAAATCGCCTTTCTGAGTCATAGGAATTGCTATGTAACACACACAGAAACTGGGATTTATTTTCCAGAGTTGAAATAATCCAGTGGATTTGGATAGGTTCTGATTCAGATGTTTGTGGGCAAACATACTGTCATGATTTTCTGAACAACTATGTGTAAAAGCAGATCAAACAGCATCCAAAGGCTGGAGATAAAATTAATTGTTTTAAATAATTAGGGTAACGTTTTAAACATCCAAAAAGTTTATTATGCCCAAGTTTAGGATTTGTAAAAGTTGTGATGACAGGATTGATAATTTATGGGTTATTGGCTATTATGCAAGGATAATGAAAATAAATGCATTGATTTGAGACTATGTATGCCAGCTTTATGCATATAAATAGACTTTAAAATCCTATTGTATTTTATGGCTCCACATAAATAACAAAACAACCTCATGACTTGGAAACAGAGCATGTGCATCTTAAACACTCCAATAAGATGGCTTAGTTTCTTCATTTAAACTCTCCTTGTTAATGCCCATCTACGCATGAATATATTCCTGTTTGGGAAGATACAGAAGAAAGTAAAATCAGTGCTTCTGAAACATTGATGTGTTCATGAATCAACCAAAAGGAACCCTCTTAAAACATATATTCTGTTTCTGCAGAGAAAGGAAGGGCTTAACAGTCTCTGTTTTTAACAAACTCCTGGATGCTGCTGCTGCTGCTGCTGCTGCTGCTGGTCCAAGGCCCACTCTTTGAGTAGCAAAGCGTTGGACTCCTCAGTGCTCCTAAAAGCTCAATGGTAACTACATCTTTGATGTAATGATTTAGATATAGAAGAAAAGAGTTACAGCTGCTATCATAAAGAATACTATACCTGGAGACATCTGCAAAATATATTTTTAGAAGCATAACTTATATAAAGCATTATAAGCAGCTTTTGCAATTGCACAGTTTAATGGCGTTATTTGGTTCTGGGACTTCAATTGTGTGAAGTTCCTTATTCATCTCTTCTCCTCCCTCGAGAAGTGACACTGTATAACCAGATGAAAAGACACATGTAAGCAAAGCTGTGTTTATTCACCTAGCAAAATTAACATACAATATTTGTCACTGAAAGCCAAGTAGAATCTTACACGACACTCAGAAAGGTTTACATCTGTCTCCCTTCTCCTTCTCCTCCTCCTTCATCTTCCCTTCTCTTCCTCCTCCTCTTTATTCTCCTTCATCCTGTCCTCCTCCTCCACCTCCTCCTCCTCCTCATCCTCCTCTTGTTTCTTCATCATCTCCTTCTCCTCTTCCTCTTACTGCTTTTATCAGCAAGGAAGTATTAATATTTTGGATTTAAAACCTCTTGTCAGTACTTTTTCTGGAGATATCAGTGTGTAAATTACCAATTATAATTTGCAGCTGACCGTACTTGTATGAGTACTTGAGTGGCTCAAGGCTCACAGTGCCTGGATGGGAGCACAAAGGGAGCCCCCTGGATCCTCTTATAAAAACTGGATCACACCGTCATCAATTCATGAAGCTCCCCAGCAGAAAAATATGGAAGCTATAAACTGGTCAGAACTGTAAATCTATCGATTAGAAGGTCATTTATGAGAATAAAGACATGTGACATTTATGAAATGTTATGCAAGCATCGCCTCATTTAACTGTAAGTCTTTATTCCACATTTTGTTTCAAAATGATTTGCATTGGATTTTTCATAAAAAGTGTAAATGTTAACTTTTTTTTTCTATTCCCCCAAGTAGAAACCAACTTAACATTAAGGCTATGTTTTTAGGAATCTGTTACCCAAGGCCAGGCAAATAATGTGATTAAAAATGTGTTCATTGGTCTTACTAATTCAAACCTCAGGTCAATATTTTGTGAATTTCTGCAGCTACAAACACTCGAATATGGTATTGCGCACCTTCTTTTTTGGACAACAACAACTCTAGTTAGAAAGCCATTTCTAAAGGAAGACATTGCACTAAGCAATTTTAAATTTAAGCAAATTTAAATTTGAATTCAATTTTAAAGTAGCGATTACTTTATCAGTCCCAAACTTCCAAAACCACTAAAGGAATTGCATTAGTTTAATATTGGCAATACCACATTTTACCCGCAAAATACACTCACACACTCATAAAGGAATTGAAAATAGAATATAATTTAATATTGACCATATATGAATAAATATAGAAATAAAATTTGCTTAATATTTGAAAGACCTAGAAAAGTGAATAAAGTCGCACTCTACTTTCTTAATCTCAGTTTAACAAAATATATTTTATTTATAATCTTAAGTTTTTCCTAGCTCGTTGGCAAAGCTTTGTTTCTTTAATATTCTCAAGTATGTTTATTTCATAAAGCTTTTTTTCTAAAAGTCTTCTTTTTATCTTAAAATACATGTATGCTAGGAAGTTCCAGTTTTATCTTAGTATTGACTTTTATGTTGATGAATATGCCTGTCTTTTCTTTTTTATTTGTATAGAAATCACATGATATTGTTTTCCTTTATTTTTGATTCAAATGTTACATTTGATGTTCCAGGAATAAAGTAGCTCACACAAACTGAAGTAAAGATAAAACTTTGAATTTGAAAACTAGCCAGAGCGACCACCCAAGCAATATAGAAAAGCACTAAATCAGCAGCACCATAAATCAGTCACACCATTCAAATTCACATTGTAATGAAATTTATTTTTGAGACAATTTACAACGATTCGAGCTTCACTATGTATTCAGTGAGGTGGGAGGGGGAACCTAAGTGTAGTTATTACATCTTACTAATTCCTTTATAACTTATCAATTCAGACAGCTTGTAATGTATAAACAATCTCTGCCCTATTATCTAAAGTTGGCAAATTTTTCTGTGGATTCAGACACTGAGTCGGGTGGACTGATGGCTTTTTTAGTCCCTTTAATCCCCAGACTCTGTTTTGATCAGAAAGATGCTTTAAGTGGGCAGCAGCCTAACTGAGTCGAATGCAATGTCTACAGTGGCTCTCATTCCCAGAGAGCACGTCCTACTTGGAGAAACCAGAAAACTGCAGGACATTGTTAGAAGACTTTTCTGTCACAGTTGTAGTACAAAACTAAACCTATGATTGTTTTTTTCTTATTAAAGATTAGGTATGTGGTCCTTTTCCTAAATTCAGATCCTACAAAACGATTCCATTGTCCTTCATACAAGGTCTATCTAGTCAAGGTTATTGTAGCTAAATGTATGCTCCAATATGTGGAGAGGCATTTCTTCCTTGGAGACAGAGAAACACCAGCTTGGAGGGAGACCCTCCTGGATGCAGGAATATGGCCCAGATGACTTTGTAAACAGCTCCTGGATCTATTTCTTTAACCCAGGTTGTCTTTTATTATTTATATTTATTATATATAAAGTTTTCTTAGCAAGACGAAAGCTTAATGCAATGGTGTGCGACCATCTTCTGGGGTTTCTAACAAACTGAATCTACACTATGCTGTTTTGTTGTATCAGTGATACGAAAAAAAGAACTGTTTGGTTTTTAATTATATACGTATGATTGTCAGTAGGTACTGGAAGTGATATTTTAAGCTCCCTCAGCTTTGTTTCAAGGTTTGAGTGTAATAATTCCTATGCAAATCATTCTGTGGCAGAGTTCACTGTGACACCGATGCTGGAGAAAGAAACTTTTATACAGTGGTTGAAAGGGAAAGGAGAGATTCTGGGAGAATACATAATGATCAGGAAACCAAATCAAGACAATTCCTTCTAGCACCCTAAATATTTAATGTAAAATTACATAAAGCAGACTCACTGCGTAACGGTAGATGTGACTAATGTTGGATAAGAAACACACAACATGAACCAAATCCTTAGAATCACAGAAAACACTAATGGAGACCCATGGCTCAGAGACTAAGCTAGCCAGGGACTGCTTTCCACCCGGCCAGCCATCCCATCAAGGGGAGCTGGGTTTTTCATTTCTACCATACCTTTTTAGAAGCAAAACAGCTGTTTATGGCAAGATATAGGTAAGTATTTTATCAGACAAAACCACATATACTCTGGTCTTTAGAAATATGAAGACGTGGAGCGCCTTAGGGTGCTGTGAGGTTTAGAGATGTCGCTCATTCATCTCCTACCGCTATTAATCCAAACTCACAGTCTCAACCCAGAATCGGTGGATAAACACATTTTTTGAGCTTTGGAATGACAGCCAGGGTTAAAGTTGTAGCAATGATTCCAGAAGTGTCAAAACAGACTTACGTTTCCACGGCACATCAGGTGGGAGGTGGGGCGTCGAAGGGGTGGAGAGGAAAGGAGAGCAGGGAGGAGGGGGAAGCTCCGCCTTTCCGTGCCTAATTTCTGCCCCGGAAGCCTTTTCTGCTGAATTCCCTCCTGCAATCGTGGTTGAAAGGAGCTGAAGGCATCTGGTATGCCATCTTCCTGCTTCGTAGACTGTAAATCATCTGGAAAATGATGGTTTTCGCAGTAGGTAGCACCACTTCTTGAATGTGATCCTCAGCTATCTAATCAATTCCCCATTAGTGGCATCTACATTTTCTGAAAACACTTTAAGTTTCCTGGAAACTATTACCAAATGTGTTTACCGAATTACCAAAGTTAAGAATGTTCGTACTACCTTGGCTTCTACAAAGAGTTAAAATATTTAGACACCGAATTCTTGATCAATTCTGTTTTTCCTCTCTTTAGAGACCCTCCAGGAGAATATAAAAAGCTCACGGTGTGAGCTACAGCCCTTTTAATGTGGCGTTGCACAAACAAAGCTGCTACACACTCACCCATCATGTGTTTCAGGAATGTCACTTGATTGAGTGCAATGGTGGTCTACACGATGCTGTTTTAAAAAATAGTAATTGTGGGCCGGGTGTAGTGGCTCATACCTGTAATCCCAGCACTTTGGGAGGCCAAGGTGGGCAGATCATCTGAAGTCAGGAGTTCGAGACCAGCCTGGCCAACATGGTGAAGCTCCGTCTCTACTCAAAATACAAAAATTAGCTGGGCGTGGTGGTGCGTGCCTGTGATCCCAGTTACTCTGGAGGCTGCGGCAGGAGAATCGCTTGAACCCGGGAGGCAGAGATTGCAGTGAGCCAAGATTGTGCCACTGCACTCCAGCCTGTGTGACAGAGTAAGACTCCATCTCAAAAAAGAAATAGTAATTGTGTTTGTGAAAATAAAATGATTCACTCCCTTGTGTAAATGCATGTGGCCTCTATTTGCCTGTGACAGTGTAAAAAAACTTTTTCAAATTTCATTTTTCTTTTCCAAATGTAATCTGTGACTTTTAGGTATTGCTGGAATAAGAAGTGGATTTTTAGAGGCAAAAATAAAAATATACTTTTTTAAAAGCCATCGGTACTTCCAGGAAATAGCTTGGAAACAAGGATGTAGTTGCTATCTAAGCCATCTATTTCCGGACTTTTAAATTTTACTCTGAAAGTTACACTGGAGAAAGCACATTTTCCATTTTAAAGGGGCTACTCGTATTTGGTGACATTGCCTCCACCCAGAGGGTCCCTTCCTGCGTGTTTTTCCTGCAACTTCTTTCCTGCCTGGACATTCGTCCACTGCTTGCCAGGTCAGTACCCGGAAAAGTCAGCATGAAAGGCAATGCCAAAGGGCAACTGGCTGAAATGAGATCTCTGCATAGGTGCAAGGCAAAGCAAGCTTTCCTGAGCACCAGGGGACCTGCCTGAACTCACTGCAGATGGACGTACAAGTGCTAATCACAAGGCCACCGTAACGTGTTAGGTAAGGAGACAAGCGTTCTAAACGAAAGGAAGTAAGGTCACACAATTCCTCCACTGACACTAATGGATCTTAAAGGTTCAGATGTAGAGAGACAGAGATAAGAGTTTTAGAAAACATTAATATTTACCATCTACATTCCATATTAGCACCTGTAGGGCAGAATTTTGTGTAAACAATGGCTACATGTCAATCTAGTAAGTATCCATTTACTGAAATAAATTCTACCATGGAAAGACCTAAGAAAAAAGAAAAGTTTAATAAATTAATCAAAATGATATCAACATAATTGAACAGAATCCACTGAATAAGTAGCACAGAAATGTCTATTTAGATGCTTGACAGTGTGTTAACTTCCAAAGCCCCTATATTTAAAAATTATTATACTTTAATACAAAATAAACATATAATACATATTGAAAAAGAAAATTCTAAAGTGTTATGTTTATAAAAATAGACTAGAAATATATGGCTTTTAAACATTAACTTTTAATTTCAAAACAATTAAAACTAAGTTATTAAATAAAGTCAGTGTAACAAAATTCTCTATTGGTCTTTCGTAATAACTCTCTAGTCAATCAGAATTTACTAATTGATGGTGGAGTAATACATTTGTGTCTTTTCTTGTAAGACACATGTAACTAAAATCCACAGTTACTGTATGTTTTATTGCTTAATTAAAAAGTTGAACCCTAACATGGTTATAATGCAACAATATTATAAATACCATAATAATGTGTGCTGTTCAAATGGGATCTCCTTTTTCACTCATCAGACCCTGGCGGCTTTGGGTTTTGTTTTACTCAAAATAGTGTTGTAATTTGAGACAGTGTGAATAACTAGCAGTTCTCCTCTGCTATGCCCAGGTGTGAACAAGCCATCATGAACATCCGAATGAGCTGTCTGCCCAGAGTGAAGACCTAAGCGAAATCTCTTCCAGAATTCTGAGTTGCAGAGTTGATGCTCAGTGCTTATTTTAGTGCTTCCTGAGATCTGCGACATACCTAAAACACGTGCACAAATCCAACGTCAGAAATTTTAATTTGGTTTTTCTAAATATTCTCAGGATAATCCAAATCCAAATAAAATTTCTCATTATAATGAACACATTGTTTTCTATACTTTGTTCTCAAATAAATTGAAATGAGTCACTGACTAGAAGCAAACCATAGGTTGGCATCAGTTCCAGATAAGCCCCGTGGAACTGTATTCTGCCATATCTAGCCTGGTACCTTCCAAAACTTTCAGCATGCCAAACCTGGCAAACTGGGTGACTAGGACGTGCTGTCTGGTGAATGCTGGTCTGAATTTAGAGGGAGTGTGTTGGGAGGTAAGGTTGGAGTAGGTAAGGTCCTTGAATGTCCTCATTCAAGAGCCCTTTTTCTGGAGAGTCTTTCCCTGCCGACCTGAGAGTCAGCATCTCTGCCGGCCTTTAGTGCAGCCCTCAGACCCTCTGTTACTCAGGGCTGCCTGGCTGAATTAAGCAAGGGAGAGCTGAGAAGAGTTAACTGTACATTTTGGAGGGAATTTCTCCCGCTGTCATTTATCAACTCATTGCTTTGTCTAGGTGACACTTGTTTATTCACATGGTATTAACACGTTCTCATGGATCTGAAAAAGAAGTCAGTTGTCCAGGGACAAACAGGTAACTCTTTACCCTGAACCCTGGGACCTGATGGGCTTGTGTTTCTGTATGCCCAGGTGCCTGGGAAATGCATGTACTGCTGGTGAAGAGTGATGGTCAACAATGCCACCATGAGCTCTCCCGCCATGATTCCCTACCTGTTCCCAAAACCCTAAGAACCTGGGCTGTGGCCAGTAGTAAGTGAGCAGAACAAAAGAAAGAAAACATCTTTGTAGTATTTATGGTCCATGGCCTAAGTAGAAGGAAATACCAGAAATTTCCAAGAGAGGGATTGTTTCCAGGAGATTTTTCAGACTAATTTTGCATAACCACATTTGCTTATCCAAGAGTCTTAGACAGTTTGAATTAAGCATTTGAACTTCCGGATGCTCATTTGAACCAAAGTCAAACTTTGAACTTTTCAGGTTTCCCTGTCATTAATTAAAATTTCGAAGATCAATGGCATGTAATGAATCAAGTAGAATAGCCACCATCAATTGTGATAGCAAGGAGCCATACCAGGGGAGTACCAGAATGCTATGTTGGATAAAACTCAAGCTGACTTTGAATACCAAGTGAATCGACACTGAGATCTGATACAGAGAGAAGTTGACACCATGGGTGAGAAGCATCTGCCATGGATAAGGACAGGTGAGCTGCCCGGCCGCACCCAGAGCACACCAAACACAGGCTTTGAGGCACTTGCAGGAGGTGGACTTGGAAGGCCTGGAATTCATGTGCTGCTCTGGCATCTCTGAGCCTCCTGGGGCCCCAGAAACTTAACCATGAGCATCCCTGCCATCCCAGAATGGCCAGCACACAGCAAGAAAGACCCCATCCAACTAATTCCCCTATGAGCCGAAACAGCCCCACCCCATGGGCCCCCCATTGAACTAACAGGTTTCACTTCCCTGCCAGTGCACAGTGTTCCGCACGCAACCCCACCTCCCCATGGGAACCGGGGGCACCCCACCTCTTGTTACTACAAAGCCCCTGCTGGTTCTGCTGGAGTCTCTGCCGTTGAGTGCAGTCCCCGTGTGGCCCTGTGTGGCATGCGATGTCTTCTCCTGAGGCCCTGAGTATGTTTAATTAATAAACTTCTGTTTAATTTTCCCTGTCATGTCTTGGGTGTCCTGTTTCCTGCCATCTCCTACTATTTAGAGTAGGGAATCCTTTCTCCCACAACAGGGTGAACAGGGGGTGATTAAATAGAGTGGGAGTGTCTGTCGACGACAAGTTTGCAAATATAAGCACATTTGTGGAAGTATTTCAAAAATAAAAGCCAGAGAAAATTATTTGCTAAGAAGTATTTAAAACAGGACTCCAAGCTCTCCTTGTGAGAGGTGTGTACACGTGTGTATATGCTGTGCACACACAAGGGAAACTGCGTTATCGGGAATGGACTCTGAGTCTGGTGCAGGTCTGCTGTATACCTGCATTTCAGGAAGTTATATATCCTGGAACACTGGACCCAGAGGATACTAACAGATGTGTTGAAAAATACATGGTCTGCGGTCAAACAGGCTTCAGAAATGCTGACTTTAACAAACCTAGGTTTATTACTAATGTGCATTCTAAACCATTCCACTTACTTGTAAGGCCAATATTCCACAACAACCAATGCCAGTCTACTTAATGACTTTGGTGCTTACAAAAAAAAGTAAAGTAAGTAATCAAACGTATTTTTGAACCTGTCCCCATTTTCCCATTTTTCCCCATAAATAATACACTTATTTATTTGGCACAGATGAAAAAGAAAGTAAAATAATAAGCCTTCTGAAGGCATCTTCAACCAGTGCTCATTCCACTGGTCACTCCTCCTCACCGGCATCATCTCCCACCACAAACCACAAAATATTCCCAAAATTATGAATGCCTCTTCCTCTTTCTCAGTGCATTTTCCTCATTAATAAGCAGGTGAACACCTTTAGACTCATATTCAGCCCTGCAAAGATAAAAGCTGACTTGTGCAGGAAAATAAAGAGTAGTGTCCAACAAAAACACAATTGCATTTGATATAGAGGCAGACACAAAACACAGCTCCATTAATATTTTAATATTTGTTTTGGAAATGTCAGCCCATTGGTATTCAGAATATAAATTCATCATATGGTTTTTGTTTACAGAGTGTACATTGTAAAATCCCTTGATTCTAAAAGTTTTCAGGATAATATTTCGGAGAATTTTGCCACCAAGATAATACTGAAGACATAGATTGATTAAAGACAGAGACAGAGCAAGGGGATAGAGATAATGACAAGCAATGTAGGAAAGAATTAGAGCCACATAAGGTAAGGAAGGTGAGTTTGATATGCTAGACAACAGTGAGATCTACTCATCGACAAAACAAAAAGTATAAAAGACTATTTATCTTAAAGAGCTCTAAGAATTATTTTGTACAAGAATGCTTACATTTAATTTTAGGTGAATGTATTTATTTTTAATGATTAAAGTCCAAATTGACTGTTTTACTTGTTTGCATTCTTACCATCACTGATTAACAGAAAATAATGCATACACCAGCACTATAAAATTCATAGCAGCATTAGTATAGCTAAAATAATTCAGTCATTTGGAAATTATTAAGCAAATTCTATTAAACATGTGTTGTACTAGATACTAGAAACAAATGCATGATTCAGACATAGTCCTTGCCCTCAAAGAATTTATAGTCTAGTCACACATTATTAAAAATATCCACCAGGTTTTAATCACACTTGATATTGATTTGAAGGGAAACATCTTTTTTAGAAAATGTAAGCAACCTATACAATTGAAATTACTTTAGCCAATTGTTAAAGTGTTTTATTTTAGTTAGTTGGTTCATACAAAACCATTTCAAATATGTTTACCTGGAAAAAAAAAAGCAAGATGTCAAATGCAAGGGATAATATGACTATATCTTTATGCTCCTTGAGTTGTCTCTAGGGTCATAATTATAATAATGAAGTAATCAGCACTAAAACATTCTTTACCCACGGCCCAAGTTGGTATTTCATAAATAATATCTTACTAGAAATAAGTGACTGTACTTCTAAACCTAGATACTTGCCAAATCAATGAGGAGTTGGTGGTTTATTCAAAACATGTTCTTCAGACAACAGACTAATCACAAAGGGAAAGAAACGTTAGATGTCTTGTACCTTCAAGGAAAATAAGTTCCAGTTGAATTTTAAGATATCCATGTAAAAGTGAAACCATAAAAATAATAAGAAATTATGGGGTAAATAATTACAAAAGTTTGGAGTGAGGACAAAGTGTCTTTAAATGTGACCTCAAAGCCAAAGCCGTAAAGGCAATGACTCAGATGAGACGCATCTCCTTCAAGTCGGCAAGTACCACTAGTGCTTGTCATACAGGAAGTAACACATGACCACAGACTTAATGCCTTAAAAGAACAAAAATTTACTCTCTCACAATTTTTGTGAGTCATAAATTTGATACATTCCACTTGGGGCCTCTGCTCAGTGTCGCCCCAGGCTGAAATCTTGGTGTTGCCTGGCTGATCCTCATCTTGAAGCTAGACTAGAAAACAGATCCACTTCTAAGTTCCCGCAGGTGGTCGGCAGAATTCACATCCCTGTGGTGTGGCCGAGGCCCCCGTTTTCTTACCAGCTGTCATCTAGGAACCCCTCGCTTCCCAGGAGTCTTTCTCAGGTCCTCACTACATGTCCCTCTCTGCAGACAACTCAAACATGGCTGTTTGCTTCTTCAAGGCCAACAGGAGAATCTGTTACTTAGAATCTCTCTTCAGGGAAGGCCTGAGCTCTCTTTTAAAGGATTTACCTGATGACGTCAAGCCAACCCAGAGTGAGTCAACTAATTAGGAACCTTAAATACATCTGCAAAAGCCCTTCATTTTGCCATAAAATATTTATGGAAGCAAAATTAGGTGAGAGTGACAAGCTCCACCCACACTCCAGGGGAGAGGATTATCCAGAACATGTCTGGGGGGCGAGGATGCTGGGGGCATCTTAGCATTCTGCTTCCACCCAGAAGGAGACCAATAAGTACTTTTTTTTTTTTGAGACGGAGTCTCGCTCTGTCGCCCAGGCTGGAGTGCAGTGGTGGGATCTCGGCTCACTGCAAACTCCGCCTCCCGGGTTCACGCCATTCTTCTGCCTCAGCCTCCTGAGTAGCTGGGACTACAGGCGCCCGCCACCTTGTCCGGCTAGTTTTTTTTGTATTTTCTAGTAGAGACGGGGTTTCACTGTGTTAGCCAGGCTGGTCTCGATCTCCTGACCTCGTGATCCGCCCGTCTCGGCCTCCCAAAGTGCTGGGATAACAGGCTTGAGCCACCGCACCCGGCCCCAATAAGTGCTTTTAAATAAATGAATGACAAAATAATCCATCAAAAGAAACTTTAAGAGTGCACTTCAAAGCCAGAAAAACATTTTGTAACAATACAACTTTTATTTCAGTTCTCAAAGCCATAATTTTTAATGTGCAAATAATATGAAAAAGAAGTTTATAAATTGTTTTAAAATATGTTATACGTGATCGATTTCACAATGACATAAATACAGATAATAATAAGATATTTAAGTAAGAGTTTGTTGAAAACCCTTTTTAAGAGAACACACAGTGTTGATGCAGAAGTGTAAGAAATAGTACTTCATACCCCATCATACCTCAAGAAAACAAATTGATATAACCTTTATGGAGAACATTTTAGCAATATGCATCAAACACCTTTAGAGCACTCATCCTTTTGACCTGGAAATTCCATTTTTAGTAATTGATCCTAAGGGGGAAAAACTGGTAAGAATGCAAAGATGAATGTACCCCATCTGGATCAAAAGACCAGAATAAGTGCTCTCATTTTTGACCCTTTTCATCCAACATCCCACAAAATTCAAAACAAGATAGAGAACAGAGACATGACTAGCAAGTCATAAATTTTGACACATTTTCTGGAGACAGCATCAAAATCACACAAAATAAATGTTGTCACAAAACTAACCAAAAAAAACAGAAAGAGAAGGTAGAGGCAAAGAGAGTTACAGCCCACACTACATTGAAAAAATGTCTTCAGAAAAGATATTTCTCTTGTTTGCCTTGATCCAAACACAGAGATAGCTGTTAGGAGAGCAAGAGTAGGCTGTGGAGAAACGGTCAGGCTTCAGTATCACTCTTGTCATTAACCTTGTCTTACGAATTTGTTTACATACTGGTCACTCTTGCCCCACAAGACTATAGGTTCCATGATGACTTCAAATATTAAAATATCAAACAGTAATAATGAAACCGAACAGTAACAAGAAAAAAAAAAAAAAAAAAGCTTGGGGGGCCGAGGGAAGACCATGGGAATCAATCTAACTTAAAATCAATCACTTAGATTGTACCAAAGTAATAGATCCATCGTCCAGCACTCCAGGGTCTGTCACTGTGTGAGGTCCCCCTCCCTGCAGGGGTGTCTGCATTACTGGGAATGAATGGAGCCCAGCCACATTGGTTCCTGCCTAGACACAGACCTTTGAGAGTGTGAGAATTACATGACGTACCACAGGGAAAGGAATGTCTGGCTCAGCCCATAATTTTTTTTGTTACATCCATTATTGTTCTGGTTGTTATTATTGCTGTTGTTGTCAGTATTTTAACCTGGTTCTGTACTTCAGCTACATGTAAACCAAATGCTCCTTAAAATGATCTAATTGGCCTCTTGAGCTATTCTTTACCTATCCCATTATCAGAAGAGAATGAGCCTGGGACCCCACGTCTATAAGCTATGAATGCCAGCGGACACTTTTGCTATCATTAGCTGCTCAGGTTATTATCAGTTGTAGGAAAAGTTCGGCAGCATGTTTGTCATATCACTATTCAATAATGACAGGAACAGAAATAAATGCAGGTATCATAATTCCTATCTTGCTATTTGACATAAATTTTGTCAACAGCTATACCCAGACATTCTCACAGTATCCTGACTAATGCAAATTGATTTCGGATATTTTAGTCGACTATTGAATAGATAATAAGGTTTTTAATCTCCCCAGGCAAAAAGAAAAACAAAACAAAAATGTGAGTTCATTTCTATGGCTAAAATATATCGTCATTAATTGTATAGGAATGATTTCCGGTAGACCGAAGTCAGGGAAATGGCTGACTAAATAGGAGAGACAACTGAAAAAAAAATACATCTAAGTGGATGTATTATGAGAAAGGATGCATAGGAGAAATAAAGGAAGAATAGGTTCATTGCTACAAGCCCAAGCTTTTCATCTTAACTCTTTGTTCAGGTTCTCTTTGTTCAGGTTATGGGGGAAATGGACTCCCAGCAGAAGTGGAATCAACTTCCAACTTCATCAGGATTCTGAAGAGAGATTCACATATTAACCATTGCCAGCATTTATTGGGACATCACCACCTGCTGCCACAGCAACATTGAACATTGAACAGAATGTAGAGAGATTTTGGGTATGCCCGCTCCTCCTGCATATACATAGACTGTCCCTAGTCAACATCCCAAACTGGAGTGGTGAATTTGTCACAGTCATTGAACATACATTGACGCATCATTGTCATGCAAATTCCATGGTTTACATTAGAGTTCACTCTTATACATTTTATGGGGTTGGACAAATGATTCTAAGTTTTTTATGGTTACTGTAGCCTTGTACTATAGTTTGAAGTTGGGTAACATGATGCCTCCAGCTTTATTTTTTATTCTTAGGGCTGCCTTGGCTATTCGAGTTCTTTTTTTTGATTCCATATGTATTTTAAACTAGCTTTTTTTTCTAATTTTGTGAAGAATGTCATTGTTAGTTTGAAAGGGCTAGCATTGAATCTGTACATTGCTTTTAAGCAGTATGGCCATTTAAACAATATTGGTTCCTCCTATCCATAAGTATGGAATATTCTTCCAAAATTTAGGAGGAGGGACTCCTTCCTAACTCATTCTATGAGGTTGGCATCATCTTGATACCAAAACCTGGTAGGACATAAGAATAAAGGAAGACTTGAGGTCAATGTATTTGATGAACATAGATGCAGAAATCTTCAACAAAATACAGCAAACTGAATCCAATAGCACATCAAAAAGCTAATACACCATGATCAAGCAGGCTTTATCTCTGGGATGCAAAGTTGGTTCAACATACACAAATCAATAAATATGATTCATTATATAAACAGAACTAAAAAACAAAAACCAAATGATCATCCAATAGATACGGGAAAGGCTTTCAATAAAATTCAACATCTCTTCATGTTAAAAATCCTTCACAAACTAGGCACTGAAGGAACATACCTCAAAATAATAAAAGCCATCTATGACAGACCCACAGCCAGCATCATGCTGAATGGACAGAAGCCAGAAGTATTATCCTTGAAAACCAGAACAAGACAAGGATGCCCCCTCTCACCGTTCCTATTCACCATAGTACTAGAAGTCCTAGCCAGAGCTATCAGGCAAGAGAAAGAAATAAAAGGCATCCAAATAGGAAGAGAGGAAGTCAAATTATCTCTTTTTGCAGGCAATATGATTCCATACCTAGAAAACCCGTAGCCTCTGTCCAAAAGCTCCTCGGTGTGATAACAACTTCGATGAATTTTCAGGATACAAAATTAATGTACAAAAATCAATAGCATTTCTACACACCAACAACCTTCAAGCTGAGAGCCAAATCAAGAATGCAATCCCATTCACAATAGCCACAAAAAGAATAAAAAACCTAGGAATACAGCTAACCAGGGAGTGAAAGTTTTCTACAAAAAAAAAAAAAAAAAAAAAATTACAAACACTGCTCAAAGAAATTGGAGATGACACAAACAAATGGACATCCATGCTCATGAACAGGAAGAATCAATATTGTTATCATGGCCATCTTGTCTGAAGCAATTTAAATATTCAGTGCTATTCCTATCAAACTAACAATGGCATTCTTCACAAAATTAGGGAAAAAAAAACTATTTTAAAACACATATAGGATCAAAAAAGAGCTCAAAGCTCAAATAGCCAAGGCAATACTAAGCATGAAGAACAAAGCTGGAGGCATCATGTTACCTGACTTCAAACAATGCTAAGACTCTACAGTAACCATAAAAATTTCAGAATCAGTTTATTGACATTCACAAAATAACTTGCAGAACTTTGAGATTACATTGAATCTAAAGATCAAATTAGGATGAACTGACATTTTGACATTATTGAGTATTCTTATCCAAGAACATGAAATATCTCTCCATGTATTAGTTCTTCCTTGATTTCTTTCATCAGAGTTTTGTAGTTTTCTTCATAAAGATCTAGCACATAGTTCATTAGGTTTATAACTAAGCATTTTATTTTGAGGGGTGGTGATGTAAATGGTACTATGTTTTTGATTTCAAATTCCAGTTGTTCATTGCTGATATGTAGGAGAGTGATCAACTTTCTTGTTAACCTGGTGTCCTACAAACTTGCTGTATAATTACTTATAACTTCCAAGAGTTTTTTTGTTTTTGTTGATTCCTTTGGATTTTCTACAAAGACAATCATGTTGTTTGCAAACAAGATAGTTCTTTCTTTCTTTCCAATCAGTATAACTTTTATTTCCTTTTCTATTTTTGTCTTTTTGCATTAGCTACAACTCTCGGCATGATAGTTAAAAAGATGGCTGGGTGTGGTGGTTCATGCCTGTAATCCCAGCACTTTTGGAGGCCAAAGCAGGTGGATAACCTGAGGTCAGGAGTTTGAGACCAGCCTGGCCAAGATAGTGAAACCCTGTCTTTACTAAAAATACAAAAATTAGCTGGGCATGATGGCAGGCACCTGTAATCCCAGCAACTTGGGAGGCTGAGGCAGGAGAATCACTTGAACCCAGGAGGTGGAGGTTACAGTGAGCTGAAATCACGCCATTGCACTCCAGCCTGGGCAACAACAGCAAGACTCCATCTAAAAAAAAAAAAAAAAAAAAAAAAAAAAAGAGTAGTGAGAGGGAACATCCTTGCCTTGTTCCTGATCTTAGTGTGAAATTTTCTAGTTTCTCACCATTAAGTAAGTTCTCTGTAGGTTTTTTGTAGATGTTCTTTATCAAGGTGAGGAAGTTCCCTTCTTCCCTTCTTCTATTTCTAGTTTTCTGAGAGGTTTCTTTTTTTTTTTTTTTAATCATGAGTGTTGGATTTTGTGAAATACCTTTTTGGCATCTACAAATATGATCATGTGATTTTACTTTTATAGCTTTTTGATGTGATGGATTTAATTGATTGATTTTCAAATGCTGAACCAACCTTGCTACTGGATAAACCCCACTTGGCTGTGGTGTATAATTCTTTCTATATATTGTTGGATTTGCTTTGCAAATATTTTGCTGAGGATTTTTGTATCTGTGTTCAGAATATATATTGTTCTGTTTTATTTTCTTATAATGTCTTTGTCTGCTTTTGGTATTAGGGTACTGCTGAAAGTATTTCTTATCTTTACTAACGTGCCTTTTTCTTCTGGCTTCTTACAAGATTTTTTATTCACTTTTGATTTTCTGCAGTTTGAATATGGTATATTTAGGTGTAGTTTTTTGGGGAATTTATCTTGCTTTGTCTTCTCTGAGCTTTCTGAATCTGTGGTTTGCTCTCTGAAATTAATTTATGGAGACTCTGTGTTGAATTTCCTCAAGTATTTATTCTGTTTCTTTCTCTCTTTCTTCTGCTTCTGGTATTTCCATTACACACATGCTACTTCTTCTGTAGTTGCCCCCACGGTTCCCTGACATTGTGCTCCAATTCTTTTCTAGTATTTTTTTCTCTTTGCTACTGTTGCAGTTTTCTTCCTCCTTAGTTCAGCTAGGTCTGAGTTCTTGTCCCATGACCAAGAAGAATAAGGCACACAGACACTGGAGAGTGGCTAAGGCAGAGCAGAGTTTTATTAAGCAAACAAAAGCTCTTAGCAATGAGAGGAGACCTGAAGAGGGTTGCCAGAAATGAAAAAGTTCTGGATTTTTTATGTGGCAAAGACAAGAAAGGCTCCTGTGGGTTTTACCCTAAGGGGAGCTGTAAAGTTGCATCTGCGCATACCTGGGGTTGGTCATAGCTACTCTGTCTTGGTTACTACCCATGAGTGCCTAAGTGAAACCCACAGCAGGGCTAAAACCATAATGCTAATTTCTTGTGAATGATATTATAATGAGTTAGGTTAAGTTAAAGATATTCAAGTTGATTTATTGCATCTGCACCTGGGTCGGACAGTCCCTTCTGAGCAAACATCCTGGCATTAGGGGAAGCTCTTTACCACATTTCTTTCTTCTAGCTGCAGGTGTGGTCCTGTGAGTGTTTTTCCTCTTGGAAGACCCTCCCTCTCTATCCACCTAGCTGGCTTCTAACTGCCTCCTCTCTCACTCTCTCGTTTTGGAAGTTTCTGTTGACATTTTCAAGCTCAAACATTATTTCCTTCAGCCATGTTCAGTCTACTAATGAGCCCATCAAAGGCATTCTTCATTTCTGGTATGTTGTTTTTTGACCTCTGGTATTTCTTTTCCAGAATTTCTGTCTCTCTCTTTACATTTCCCACCTCCTCTTGCATGCTGTCTGCTTTATCTATCAGATCCCTTATCATATTAATCATAGTTGTTTTAAATGCCTGCTCTAATAATTCCAACATCCCTGCCTTATCTGAATTGGGCTCTGATGCTTGCTTTGTCTCTTCAAACTGTATTTTTCTGCTTTTTAGTATGCCTTGTAATTTTTTTCTTGATAGCCAGAGATGATATTCTAATTAAAAGGAACTATTGTTAATTTAAAAAAAAAAAAAAAACCCTTTAGTAATGTGGCGGTAAAGTGTGTGGGGAGGTGAAGTATTCTATAGTCCTATGATTAAGTCTCTGTCTTTCAGCCAGTTTAGGCCTCTAGACTATGAACTTCACAAGTGTTTCCTAGTGGCTCCCCTCCTCCTGGCCATGTGAGACAGCATGGCTGGAGTGAGTTAGTTGGGTAATTTTTCTTCTCCCACATGGAAGGCTAAAGGGAGATAGAGTTGGGCATTTTTTTCCCCAAAGGCGGCTGGGGTCTAAAAACATCAAAAAAAAAAAAAGAAAAGAAAAAGAAAAACCACAGTAGTTTAGGCTCTTGTAAAATTGTCTCTCCTGAGGGCAGGCCTTGCTGAGAACAGAATGTTCTGACATATTTCAGAATGGTTACTTTTTTTCTCCCCCTGCTAGAAGCGCAAGAGGATTTTTCTGTGAAAGCCCGATCAAGCTCCTGGAGGTAAACCTCACAATACCAGGAGAAGGGGCATTCTCTATAACTGGGTCCCCCTGGAGTTTTTAACTCTCAGCCTTGTCCACATTGAGCCTCCAGCACTTCTTCAATAGCAGGTTAGGTTTCCCTCCGTGGGCTCTGGTTCCCAAGGAGGTTTCTGCTCATGAGTTTCTGCTCCAGTCACATGATTCTCTGTATTTACCTGTCTGCCTCTCTACTTTGGAGGCAGTCTGTTTGCTCAGTTACCTCACTTTTCTAAAAGATCTAATGAATCATTGAGCCATTTGTTCAGCTTTTTCTTATTGTTAGAATGGAGTGATGACTTTCAAGCTCCTCACATACCAGGCCAGAATCCAGAAGATCCAGAATCACTTTCTATTCTCATAATCATCCCATGAATTAAGCATTATCATCCTCATATTATGAATGAGGAAACTGAGGTTGAAAAGGTCAGATGACTTCACAAGGACACACAAGGTGGTAAAAAGTATTCTAACCCTGGTGTCCCCCATGTACCAGAGGGTTCTTACAGCATAAGTACAGTGGGCTGAGTTAGCAGGAGACAGAAGTAAGGAAATTGCATATGACTCTGAGAGGTATACCAAACCCCTACAGAGGGAATATCAATAAAAAGGGGCACTTTTTTGCAGAAATTGATAAGTTGACCTTAAAATTCCTATAGAAATGCAAAGGACCAAGAATAGCTAAACCAATGCTAAAAAAAAAAAAAAAAAAAAAAGGGACAAAGAGGACTCACATTCTCCCATTTTAAAACCTATTACAAAGCTATAATAATTAAAGCAATGTGGTACTGGCATGAAGACAGACACATAGATGAAAGGAATAAAGTTAAAAGCCCAAAAAGAAAATCTTAAACTTATAGTCAATTAATTTTCCATAAAGATACCAGGATACCATTGAAGGGAAACAGTTTCTTCAACAAATGTGCTGAGATTACTAAATATCCACATGCACAAGGCTTTATTTGGCCCCCTCCCTTATGCCATACATGAACTAAACTCAAAATGGATCACAGACCTAACTGTAAAAACTAAACCAATAAAACTCTTGTACAAAGACATAGAAGTAAATCTCTGTGACCTGTTGGAACTTTAGGTTAGGCAGTGATTGCTTAAATATCACACCAATAGCAGAAGCAATAAAGGGCAAAATTGATGAATTAGACTTCATCAGAATTAAAAACTTTCATGAGTCAAACAATATCATCAAGTGATTGGAATATCAGCCTATAAAATTAGAGAAAATATTATATATCTGATAAAAGACTTGTATCCAAAGTATATGAAAGCAAATTCATACAACACAGTAATGATAAGAGTAACCCAGTCATAAAACAGGCAAATGATTTGAACAGACATTTCTCCAAAGAAGATATACAAATGGTGAAAAAGCACATGAAAAGATATTAAATGTCCTTACTCATTAGGGAAATGTGAATCAAAACTACAATAAGCTACCACTGCACATCCAGTAGAACAGCTGTAATAAAAAAGCCAATAATAAAGGTTGGTAAGAATGTGATGAAATTGGAACCCACCTTTGCTGATGGGAATGTAAAAAGGTGCAGAAACACTGGAGAATATTTGGGCAGTTCCTCAATATGTTAAATATAGAGTTACCATATGTCCCAGAAATTCCACTCCTAAGTAACTACCCAAGGAAAATGAGAACATATGTCCCTGCAAAGACTCCTGGATGAAGACCGAGGGCAGCTACTTCTCGTAACAGTCAAAAAGTGTAAACAACCCAAATGTCCCTCAGCTGATAAATGGATAAACAAAATGTGGTATGCCCATACAATGGAATACTATTTGGCAAAAAAAGATGAATTACTTATACATGCTAAAACAAGGATAAATCTCAAATATTATGCCATGAAACAAAGCCAATCACAAAAGATCAAATATTACTATTCCATTTATATTACATGTCCAGAAAAGGTAAATTCATGGAGGCAAAAGTAGATAAGTGACCTTCAGAGGCTGGGGCTGAAGACTGATGGAGGTGATAGGGAGTGACTTTTAATGGGTATGGGGTTGAAGATTGAGGGGGGTGATAGGAAGTGACACCTCATAAATACGGGATTTCTTTTGGAGGTGATGAAAACTGTTCTAAAATCAGATCATGATTGTTACACAACTCTGTAAATATATTAAAAGCATTGAACTGTATACTTTAAGTGGGAGAATTTTATGGTATGTAAATTACATCTCAATAAAGCCGTTTAAAAAAAGTGTTCAGATACAAAAAGGAGGTTGCTAAAAACAGTCCTTCTTCCTATAGATCAGGCATTTTTTTTTATCAAGCTCACTACATCATATGCTTCTCCAGATGCTTGGTTTGGTTTCTCTACTTGGGGGTTCTTACAATAAACCTGTTTCTCTATAGCCTCTAAGACTTTATGTAGATTCTATATGATATTCTCGAATCATAAAGAGGATTGATGTCTGTCTTATTTGAAGGAGATGGGTAGAGCTTCCTCATAACCCTACAAATACAACATTTTCAATGTTTCTGCTGACGACCTGATGAAACAATAGGACCTCAATAGTTAATGTGCTTGTTTTGTCCCTTCAGGACAATAGCTTTAGTTATGGAAATGTCCTCTGCTGTATTTTTTTCCCAAAAAAATATGCATTCAAAAAGACTTGCGAAATGTATGTTAAATAAATCTTTTTCACTACGCTGAAAGTTTAAGCGATTTAATAAAAATAGAATCCAACGTTTTACAACTTGAACAAGCCTTCAAATGCGGCATTACTAAACTCCATTCTTCCCAAGACGGCATCACCTGGCAGTTCAGCGTGAGACAGGTTCGCCTCCTACGTAGCTCCAGAGCAACTGTGTGGGAGGTGAGCCTGGCCCTGTAACCTGGTAAGGCCACGAAAGCTTAATTAATTTTCAGAAAACAAAGTTACTTGTGTGGTCTAATTAGCCTACATTTCTTAAACAAACCCAACACAAACCTAGGTGATATCATTTTATGCAAACAAACAATAAAACCTAATCACTCCCCACACTTAGACACCACCATTATTATAGTTGTTCAACCTTTTTAACTCTCCATTGCTTGGAATAATAATAACCTGTTAGAACTTTGAAATGAAAATCTTTCCACTTGACAAATGCTGATGTTTTTAAGCATTTCAAAAGCCAATGTCAAACAGGCTGGCTTTTGATTTTCATCTTGGTCTGTGCAGGAGCATTAGAGAAATTAACAAGAGCGAAGGGCCTGAGATTAGCCCCTCCTACATAATTCCCTAACGTCAATCAGTAGGGGGAGCTCTCCTATTATTTAAGTGTCCACAAACAAAGCACAGAAGCATTTTTATTGACTCTCCTGGGGACAATGGTGAGGTTTTTTAAAATGGATGTTATAACCTGAAGAACATTAAGACAATGCTTTGTGCAAAGTTAGAGATGTACCTCATTCAGCACTGAGAACATATTTTCTAAAACAGCCTTGCAAATTAATGAGGGTGTAAAAGTTGCAGGCCTGTAGAAAATTATCCCATTCCAAGAAGGAATCAAGTACCTGTCACTTACAGTGGAATAAAACTTAATTGCATCAGAATTCTAATGGCCATAATGGGCTCCATCATCTCTTTAATATGACAGAATGTTTGGAAAGGTTATAAAAAGGAAAAAATAGACTAACAGATTTTTAGACTTTGAGAAAGGTGGCTTTAAGCTATAAATTATAATGTGAAAGACACAAAATGAAAAGAGCTTCAGAAAGTATTAGACTCTTTGAGATTTTGTAGTTAAGTTAAATAAAATATCATGGTAAGGAAATGAATGGTATAACCCATAAGCTTTTCATGTAATTAGCTAAAATAATACTTCCACAATTAGAGATTTGCATGATTCTCTTTATTATCATTTTTTGTAAAGATTGGGTCTCCCTATGTTGCCCAGACTGGTCTCAAACTCCTGGCCTCAAGTGATTCTCCTGCCTTGACCTCCCAAAGTGTTGGGATTACAAGTGTGAGCCACTGTACCCAGCCTGCGTGATTCTTTATTGGAGCTTTTGAGTGAAAGTAACAAAGTCCTTATATATATACACAGTATATATCACAATATGGTCACAATATGGTAAACTGAAGATTAGAAAATAAAGAGTGAAGTTATCAATAGGCAACAACAGCAAGGCTTATGTATCCCTCTATGAGTACATCACATTGCTAAGTGTGGCAGACACTGCCGATGTCCCCAAGTTGCTCCCACTCTCTCTTGATAATACAGTTACCAATTTTAATCTGGGCATATGGCCTCTCATGGGAAAAACTACAATTCCCAGCCTTCCTTGCAGCCAGTAGCAGTGAGGTGACTGCATTCTGGCTAATGGGGTAAGAACAGATGGACTGTGCAGAGTTGCAGTGCACAAGAGAAAGAGGAACATGCTCTTACTAACTCCATTTCCCCTTCCCACTGGCTAGAATGTGGATATGATGGTGAGTCATCTGGGGCCATGTGAAGAGGACAACAGGTCAGGAGAGTGAGGCAAAAAAGTAGGAAGAGCTTGAGCCCGTCATAACTTTGCAAAGCGAAACCACCAAACCAGATTTGACTTGGCTGTGAGAGAGGACTAAGTCTCCAGGTTGTTCAGACTAGTCTCTATTTGTCTTTCTGTCTCCACAGTTTAACCAGTATCCTATACTAATAATACTATAGGAAACCTAAAATAATACCTAAACCTTATTTCTTTCTGTTGTGGAATTATCTAGGAGTTTAGAAAGTGAGCCCAGCATTGGGCTAGCATCAAAAATTTATGAGACTTATTGACTGGCAATTCAGTGTTTGCATTTGGGAGACAGATAATAGATAGGTAGGTAGGTAGGTAGATAGATAGATAGATAGATAGATAGATAGATAGATAGATAGATAGATAGACAGACATATACTTCCCCTATGAACAGGCAGTAGCAAGAACAGAATAAGAAGGAGGATGGGGAAGAGGAGGAAGAAGAAGTAGAACAAGGAGGAGAACGGTGTGAGAGAGGAGGAAAGAAAGGACCATCTCAGTTCTTGGCTGGAATTGTCCCAGTTACATCCGTGGTGTGACATTGTTAACGTGCCTTGTTTTACTCTCAAAAGTGCCCTGACTTGAACAATGGCTTACATGGCCACTCTGCCTCTGGGTGTCCTTTCAATAATCCCAAACTGCCTCACATAGCTGGAGCTTGACCCTGAAAGTGTATAATCCACTGTAGAGAGTGGGCATGGTGTGAACTGGGCCTCTATATAAGAAATGCCAGTATAGATACTAAAACTAAAAGAATACAAAATGCAAAAGTCTAAGAAAAAGATCACTGCAGGTGAAACGATGAAAAGTATTTGGTTTTATTGAATCAAATTTAGAAGAGAAAATTGTGGTAGGAATGATTTCCATAAGCTGGAATAAGAAGAGAAAAATAACATAGAGAAAGCAGCCCAAGAAGATAGGAAGAGCCTGGTGAAGGGATGAGACGCTGAGGACCGGAAGGGAGATCTTAGCAGCAAGGATCAGCAGAAGTGATCTTTAGCATGAATGTTTTGCTTCTATGTTTATTTTGATATAACTGGTAATAAAGTTGTGACAGGTGTTCAGAAAACACGTCACTCCTACCCATGGCCTTTCAGTGGCACCCCCCCCCCCCATCACTCATGCCTCACGTAGGACAGTGCAGAAGTATTAGAAGAGCATGAAGTGGTGAGAGTCAGCCTTTCAGAGACATGTATCAATGGGTTTCTTTTTTTTTTAAAGAAAAGAGATACATCCTGAGGCTAACAGTACATCTGTTTATTTCTCATAAGTTTACAAAATGGCAGGGCTTCCAATGAAAATTAATATTTGCCTAGTGGACCCATGATTAGCCTATGTCATCAGACCCCAAATATGCCCGTGTCTTACCCTGTCTCCCACCCCCCACCCCTTACCCCCAGCTCTCCTTTTTGGTGCCTGTCCCCAGCAGGATGAAGGAGAGACACAAGGCAGCTGCATTCCTGTGTCTGTGATTAAGGGGGTGGAGAGGGAAAAAAGTTAGAGGTGAGAAAGTGCTTCAAATCCAAACATAATGTACACATCTACAAATCTTGACAAAATGTTAACAGACACAGCAAATCACTTACTAAGATGTTCTTTAGCCTCCAGTGTCAGGATAATTTTACAGTTTTAAGTCTGTACTTTAAGTACTCAGTACTGTTAGAATTTTCTCTAAAATCCATGAATATCAATGTGTTTACACAGTTGGGTATTATCTTCACAGATTTAATGGAGAATATAACATTTATAAATTTTAACAGAAATGTACAGAAGATGAAATTTATTCATAGTAGTCGTTTTCTTTTCATTTGTTTGTTTGTTTTTGTCTTTCATGTTTTTTATTTTTTTGTTTGTTTTTGTTTTTGTTTATAACATCTGCTTGTTTAACTTCTGGAAGTACTAGAAAGCTAGACAAGGTAGGGGTGGAGTCTAGGGAAAGGAAAGATGTCTATTTTGAATATTTTGTACAGCTAGAAACGGTTCCAAGGGATCACAACGAAGTGGTTTCCTAATGAGAAACATTTTCCTTCACACAGATTGGATTCAGAGGATGGGATCAACTCACATGCCATAGTTGCATGTAAAAACACAACCATAGTTTTCACTGTGATTTAAAGTAGTAACCCAAAAGACTAGTGTGTTTGCTGGCCAGGACAGAAGTGAGTGGGAAGCGCTTGGCTTATGATGTTGGGGGAAAATAAACCGACTTAATAGCTGGAAGTCTGCAGAACAGAGGCCACAATGTTAAGGCAGGTGAAAATTTTAAGGGATGCTAATTTTTGCTATTGGTAAAGGACTCAAAGTTTTAAAGACTCCATTCCCAAGAGGAAATGCACATTCAATGACAACTTGGATAGTGGCGTGTGACTCCTCAGCCCAATATTATAACATGTCAAGTCTTTTCCAAAAGCCACCCACTCTGCTCTATAAACAGATGAATCCTGGCTGAAGAAAGCTTCACTAACTTTGAAGATTTGAAAGGCATACAAACCTTAGGGAAACAAATCGTGACCAATAAAAGTTGAAGAGCATCTGTAAGACAGTATCACAAAGCTGGCTGACTTCCATGACTAGAGAATAGTATTAGGAAAGTGACTCAACAAGATTCTTTAAGGAAAAAAAAAAAAGCTGAGTTATTGGGTCAAAACATCATTGGTTCATTTTGAGGCATTACAGATATTGGGAAAATAAGACCAAAGTCTTATCATCATGACAAAGCAGGCTGGTGACGAGATCACAGAACTGGTTACCAGTTTAATCAGCTTAGTAGTTTCCTCTCACTCTGCTGTTTTTTTTTTTTTTTTTTAAGAGTGATCAATAAAAACATTAATTTTCAGGAAGCAATAAACACAGAGCTATGTGGTAGGAAGAATAAGAGCAGACATAATTTTTTTATCTTAGACACATAGAGGAAGACGTCATCATAGGTATAAATTTCTTACATGATGTTCACATAGTTACGTCTTATTTCAAAGGCATTAGGACTCCATCCTAGAAATTAATGGATTTCATCCAGTTGACCCCATCCACAGGGCCTCTACATCTTTAGCAATTGTTGCGTGGTCTGGTAGCCAAGTGTCTCCTAAGGAGCGGTTGAATGCAATCGCATTCACGGGTCGAGCATGGTGTCTGTGTGGCTCACGTTCTCCACGAACCTGTGAGGCCACTCTTGTTGTTGAGTTGCTGCTGCTGTTACGGTTATGATCATTACGTGTCCTTTACAAAGAGTTCTGGGATAAGGATGTCTATATAAGGGTGTCTATATTGATTATTTTATTTATCTAACATCATGTAAATTATTTTATTGTTAATGCTAAAATGTAAGTAAATCTCACCTAATTCATTCATTTTTCTTCACTTATCCTATTACTAAGCGCATTTGTCAACAATTCACAGAAAAATACACAGTGGGTTTTTATCATGTTTTAAAATAACTGCCCACATGTTTGGTCCCACTGTTTTCTGATGCAATTCTTGGTCCTCTAATGGGCTTGCCAGTTGGCTCCTTAGCCTTCCAGGCCAGCTTTCCCTACTACTAAGGAGCATCTCAGAAGCACCTTGATTCAGAGGTAGACATAAAGCTGGCTGAGTAGAGTACTCATGATTGAACGTGTTTTGTTGTTGCTTACATTAATAAAATACAAATAAAGTGCCAAACTCAGAATTTGCCCCTCAAAGTGAGATGCTATGTGCTTATGGTCTTCTGGGGAAGAAATAAGGTGGCTGGTTTTTCATGGCTTGACTGTTCCCATGGAGCAGGCATCATTCTTCTCTTGCAACTGCAATATTTTTTTTTCTATTTTCCTTCAATTTCTCACAAGATCTTTTCTCGTTAATGTCTAAACCAGGAAAAGTTTTGACTCTTAATTTTTTCACTTAACCAAAATGTATCTTGATTACTTGTAGAGTTTTTAAAATTTAGTCTTTGAAGTGTAATACAATTAAATAGATTTGTTTCAGAATTTTCCAAAAATGAAGTTTTGGGAGAAGATGGAAAATATGGAAATATTTTTCCTAAGAATTTATTTACTTTCATTTCTTTTTCTTTTCCTTTTTGTTGTTTTTAGAAAACATTAAGAGAGAAATAAAGTTTCACAATTCCATCGTGCCAGAAACATCTATCAAATTGAATAGGAGTGAAAATATTCACCCTCAATATTACATTCTACATGTGTGTTGAATATATTTGTCTGTTAGGCATATAGGACCCTTGGTCTTCTAGAGAATTCTAGAACTGTCAGAAATGGTTACAGTGGAAAACTTTTCTTTTCAGGAAGCAAAAATATGCTAATACCAAATCAGTTGCATTCTTTTCAAATCCATTCAAGCAGGAAAGGAAATCTCTATCTGAAATTCAGACCCACTTTTACCAGATTTCATTCTTAATTATCTAGACAAATATGGCAACTTCCAGCTCACTTTTTCTGAAGATATCTAACTTTGGACTAACTTTCAAAAGCAGCTAACCTTAACAAGGATGTGGCAGCTGTTGGACAACTCACAGGCACATTCCACTGTAATTAGAGCCAAGAAACACTGGAGAACCATGTCCAATTGAATCCGAAAAGAGCACATTAGTCAGCCAGAACATCTTTACTGGAAATAGAATATAACAACAACAAAAAAACGGGTCAGTAAACTTTAAGATTTTATTTTTCAAAAAATGCCTACCAAAATAATTACCTACCCTAGAGAGAAAAATTGCCCATTAACTTTGAATGACATCTTCTAATGATTTTATCAGGTTTTCATGTACACGAAATCATCTCTATTGTTTGAAACCACCAATTTAGAGGGAGAGGCAAAAGTCGCTTGTGAAAGGCATGTCTTGCTCTACAACCTGACCTCTGAGTGGACCTGGAGGAAGGGACCAGGTATAACATGCCTGTGGGCAGAGGCCCGGGAACACCTTGCCAGGCCTTCGGCAAGGTCAGTCCTCCTGTGTGGGGATCCTGAGACCACGCCCAGAGGAGGTGCACCCTGCAGGGGAGAGAAATGCTGGCCAGATCCAGGATGCAGAGTCAGAATTCGAGGAGAGAGAAAAATAGCTCAATTGTGTGTTAAATTTCGGACAGCATGGTCCCAAACAGTCAAAGGGACAGTGAGGAGATGCATGTCTGTGGCATCCTTGTGTAGAAGATGAGAGAGCACTGCGTCAGGGTGAGAAGGAGCCCACAGGGTGGGCGTGCAGCCCCTCGTGCTGCCAGTCCAGTGCCTCGCACCTCTAAATAGCACTCACGGTAGGATTCTGTTTTGCGTTCTCTGGTTTCCATGGTGCACCATTCCACAGACAGTTCTGGTTGTTTTACTGACAGGTGGACCTTATCTTACATCACTTTCCTATATTTCTCAGGTCAACTCTGCACCACACAGACATGAACACTTTGTGGTAAAGACACAGTTTAGTCAGAAGAGCCAATGGCACCTGGACCAGTGCAGAAGAAGAGTAAGAGCTGGTGCATCCCTCAGCCACCAGGGACAGCTTCTGACCGCAGAGTGCTGGTGACTACAGCAGGACCGTGGGCAGGTCACTTCTCTATGGGTCTCAGTGTCTTCAACAGTAAAATAAAAACATTGTATTAATATCTCTTTGACCTTAAAAAGTCATTGTCTTCATTATTCTTGTGGAATTTAATATCAAGAATCCCAGAAAGCCATCGGCCTCCATCTGCACTTACTCCTCAGATTCAGCTGCTGAGTCCCTGCCCACCAACTCTCGAGTTGCACAGCATGTCCCTGACTGCATATGAGAAGCCTTTCTCCAGACTCCAGCAAAAGAGCCTTCAGGAGGAGAGTGAGGGCTCCCAATCACACTTCTCAGTCTATAGAGGTGGAAGTGTTTAGAAAAGAGACAGAAAAAGGAAAACTCACAATGCATGGAGAAAAGCCCTGAAGGACCCCTCAGGCAGCTGTGCAGGCCCCCACTCAGGATGCCGAGGGCGCTTGCACAGGGTTCCACTGCAGGTATGTCCTGTCTGCAGCCCGTGCGATTCAGGACCCCTTGGCTGGGCTCTAGGTCTCTCAGAGGCCCCTCTGTCCTTAGCGTAAACGCCTGTCTTCCCAAGGAACGCGAGGGAGGCCAGCAGCACATGAATGCCCACACCGTGCTTTACGACATGGAAGATGCTTACAGGCAAATGGGAATTCTATGAATCTAATGTTAATAAAATTGATTTTTGAAAATGCAACATCCTTCTTACACTACTTGCAGGTTAGATAAATAAGCCACATGGTGATAAATGCCTGCAAAGAGCAGTTATAATTGGCCAAATATTCTTTTACTTATTTTGGTCCCTGTTTTACTATGGCCAAAATAATAGTAAATAGATCAATTAGCAGGTTTGAGATGTGACCTGGGAACTTATATTTATGAGAACTAGGCCAAAATGCTCTCCCCCTCGTCAATAAGTTGTTGGGTCTCCCCCTCCTTGCCCCGCTTCCCGCATCGGAGGAAGGGCTGAGATCCAAATAGTTGTCGCACAATGGATGGTATTCCTTCTTCATGACCTACCACACTCACATGATTTAAGCCATGGTTTGGGATGTTGTTGATGATTTATTGTATGAAAAATGTAAATGATCTGGATGGCAGATGTTTTATATTTTCTGACCATTCATTTTCAGTGGGAATGTAATTAAAATTTATGAAGTGTATCTGCTGAATTGCATTGGCAATTGATGATCTCCTCCAGGGCTGCCTATCCACAGATGATGAGTAATTGTGGACAGAGACGTGTGGTGACAAGGGCAGGATGTGATGTTTCTGCCAGAGTGAAGTGACCTGCACAAAGGACGGAATTCCTTTGCCTTTGTCCCCAGACCCCAGCCTGACCCAGCCCCACCCAGCCCCACCCAGCCTACACCGTGAAGAAAGGTGGAACAGTGTCTGCTCTTTTCTTTCCAGAGTTTTAAAACTATCTACCAGGCTCCTGTGTCTTCACATGGCCTGTAGACCTTCTCCTGAAAGGCATGTCAGAGGCCCACCACAGAGATCCAGGGAGACGATGTCACCCTTCAGAGAAAACCCACAGAAGAGTCTTCGGCAAATCCCAAATTCTCCAGAGAGCTGTCATTGTTGGGCCTTGCAGATCATGTTTTCAAGCATCAAAGTTACCATGAGAGGATCAAGTCAAAAGAGTATCTATAATCCTATCTATGTGCATCCACTAGATGAAATGTGATTGTGCAATTATCAGTTGACGTGTCTACCTCCCTACTAAGCACGGAGCTTCTTGAGGTCGCAATTCTCTCTGTCTCTAAAACCTGGCCGGCATCTGACAGCAGAACCTGCCATACAACCCGTTCTTGCACTTGGTTAAGCTGTGCAGAGGAAGCTACATCTGAGGAAGAGGAATGCCAAAGAGCCAGAACATGCCACACTGTAGTGTATTGGCATGGTTTTTCAGTACTTTATGACATCTTGTGAGACCTTTTCTTTTGTGAAGATGCCAAACTCTCATCATTGATAGCATCACTGTCCTGCAAAGTCCCCAGAGCATTCCTTTAAGTTCCCACGTTCCCAGTCCCAGCAGGCCACAGAACTGGATGGCCTGGGTGAAGGAGGTCATAAGATGCCCAAGCCGCAGCATCGATGGTGTGGACACTCTGTCAGTGCAGAAACTTGCACTTTGCTTCTGCTTCTTTTGCACCTAAATGTTTACTTTAAATTCCACAAGTAACTTGTGTGTGGTTCTGATGCGCGTGTGACCGAAAAGTGCTATGAGTAAAACTCACTAACACTGGAGCTCAAATGAAGACTGATGACCATGGTAACCAACAGAAGTCTCTTTGTGTCAAGCAGTTTCTGTTATCACCTCACCTTTCTCCATGGAACACCCTTTTTATTTCTCTTCTCCCTTCTGTTGATCTTCATCACCAGCCCACACACCTATTGTTTAATCAGGTACCCTCCAAGCCTTTCATTCTATTTCATACAATCAGCAGGATGGAGTCTTTGATAGCTAGTACTTCTCACTAAAACAGAAAAAAAGGTAAAAATACTGAAATAACTTATTTTTATTTCATCAGACCCAGATGATTACTGTGTTTACTGAGACGCCTGGACACTCAGGAGGTCTTTAAGAAGCATTCACAACTCATGGGAAGATAGAATTCCTGAGCCAAAGGGCACCTCAAATTCTTTAGCACAAGCCCTTTATTTTATAGAAGGGGAAAAAAGGCTCAGTAAGCTAAGGAGTGGCAGCTCTGGGGCCATGATTCAGAACTCTGATGGCTCTACATTGCAAGCCCGACTTCTGTGCATAGTCTGATTTTGTTTTGAGATACCAGCTATTTTCTTTCATTTATTCTCTTGGTGCTTCAAAGTCACAGTAAAACAGCAACTTAGCACTGCATGAACCGGGGCTCCAGGTGCATCTGTGAGGATGAGAACCTGAGTGCAGCGTTTACAAGAACACACTGTGTGCCAGGCCAGTGTCTGGACAGCAACGCTACCACAAGTTGTGTGATTACTCCCATTCTACAGGGAGGCAACCTGGCAATTTCCACTTTAACTTTTCATTTCTTCTTCTTTGCCCTACAATTCCCTTCAAGAAAACTACACTTACAATCTATAATCAGTACCAAAATTTGGTACAAGGATGTTCATTGCAATATATTAAATGTCAGAAGATGAAAAGATGGTTAAATAAATTATGGTAAGGCCAAGCATGGTGGTTCATGTCCGCACTTTGGGAGGCTGAGGTAGGTGGATCACTTGAGGTTAGGAGTTCAAGACTAGCCTGGTCAACATGGAGAAACCCCATCTCTACTAAAAATACAAAAATTAGCTCGGTGTGGCCGTGTGCACACCTGTAGTCCCAGCTACTCAGGAGGCTGAGGCAGGAGAATTGCTTGAACCTGGTGGGTGGAGGTTGCAGGGAGCTGAGATCACACCACTGCACTCCAGCCTGGGCGACAGAACAAGACTCTGTCTTAATTAAAAAAATAAAAATAATAAATAAATTATGGTAGAGCCATATAATTGAGTATCTCCTGAATGTAAGAAAATCATGTCTTTATCCTTTGATCATAAAATTCTACTTCTACCATTTAGGAAATAAATAATGAAGGGTATCCATAAATATTTAGCTAAAAGTTATGTTTATAGCTTCATTATAAATCACAGATTAACAACAACATAAGTATCTGATACGAGTTTATTTGTGAAGTAAACTATGATACATTTATGTAGTGGAACACCATACACCTAATAAAAATTATCACACAGACTATTACTCAAAACATTCATGTAATATACTATTTATTATACAGTTAAATCATTATGTTACCAAGCAATATAGACACAGTGAAATTATACTGTTTTCATTCAAATTGAACATAAATAGATAGAAACCAAAAAACTAAAATGTTAGCAGTAGTCATTTCTAAGTGAGGGGATTAATACTGATTTTATTTTCTTATCTTTCTTTTCTATATTTTTTATTTTTCTCATAAAGAATGTAAGTACTTACATAGTAAAGAAAAATAAAAGCAATGTAAGTCCCTCATTTGCAAGTTATAATATTAATAGAAGAAATCAGAATACAACTCTCTATCTAAAGTATTATCCAAATTTTGTTTTTAAATATTTGGACTATAATACACATGCTTCAGAATACCTCGGAAATATATATAGGATTATTCCCATGGCTTAGAACTATAGGTGATTTTTGTTTTATTCTTCATATCTCTGTTTTGCCAAGTTTTCTGCTGCAAACATGCATTTTATAACCAGAGAAAACAACAACAATCATAGAACACATAGAAGTCGAATCCGAGTTTTCTTATTTTAGTTAAAATACTAAAAAATAAAGCAGAATATTGAGTGTATCTGGGGAAATTAGAAGGAAAGTGAATACTTCTCTTTCTTTTCTTTAAACTTTATTTTTAAGTGGCTTCCTGACTGCCATAATGTTTACCAAACTCAGTGCTAAGATTTTCATTGACAAGCACAGGCCTGCTATAGCCCGCTTTCCTGTAGAACTGTCACAATAAAAAGACATTCACATTTTAGTATTTGGGCAAAATGTTTAACACTCAAACATTTGTATTTTTCCTTCGGTTTTCAAAACAACTTTAAATCTCTCTTTTCAAAACAGCGTTAAATGATGTCACTCATTAGCTAGCAGGTGGCTGGCAGTGGAGAATTGTGTTTAATGCTTCCATTTCCAATGCAGCTGGAAGCACAGACCAGGTGAGCGTGCAGTGTGCGGGTTCAACTTAGGACCTGCAGGCTGGGCATTGAGCAAACTGGGGGCGGCACAGCAGCACGCTGGGGTAGACCTCCGAGCCCCAATCAGGAACGTGAGGCATGAAGTCCAACCTCACACTGTCTACATGGAGATAGATCCAGGAAAATCAAGCCACTGGCAATAAAGGAATCAGTGCCGCCCAGAGTATAAGAGCCATGTGTCCCACAGCAGAAACCACTGTTGGAAGTCCAGCTGTCATTTTAGGGCAGACTGAAAAGGAGATACAGAAAAGTATCAGGAAAGTCAGCCGGGAGGGCCATCCTGACCTGAGCTTAGTGACAGCCGAGAAAAAGAACGTGGCATCAGTGATGAAGTTCACGTGGTACTGGTTGTGAGGTTTGGCTACAATAGAGGATGAGGTGGCAATGAAGATAAACTGTCATCGAACAGACATAAGGGATGAAATAATCTTGAATCCCTCCTGAGCCTACCAAGCCAGGCTAAAAGAGACTCTGGAGGAGGCTTTGCCTTTGGATACCCAGCCCCTGCACTGGAAGAAAGCTATGCATCTTCAATGGAGTTTCTCAATCCAAATGGCTGGGGTGGGGTCAAAAGCATGTTCTTGCCCAAGGTATTTTAAGTGTAGGAGTGAGAGGTATGCTGGGATTTCATTAAGATCTCTTCGGGGAACGCAGAACACTTAGTGCCTGACTAGACCTTGTTTGTATCAGTACCAGGTTTGCAGCCAGGCGGTTTTTTCAGCCCTGCTCATAACCATTGCCCCCGAGTTGCTCAAGGGCACAATAGGGGTTCACCCAAACCAGCCATTGAGTCAGCCCAAGGGACTGGATTAAGTCTTCTGTGACCCTGTGCTTGGAGGTGCAGATGGCCTAACTTGTGGCGTGAAATGCCACTGGTAATGGGCGACACTAAGACCTGAAATTTCACGGAAAGGCCAGCATGGTAAGTGTGTCTGCTTTGTAAGATTTTTGTGCAGATTAGGTGAGAAGACAGGCTGTAGGTTCAGTGTGGAGGACAGGGGCCCGCTCAGAGCAAACGCTCAAGTGTGAGTCCTTAGAGCCTTATTATTCTTCGCGCTTCACCTTTGCTTCGCATTTCACAGGCTTCAAAGCATTTTCACTGAGCATCCTCATATTCATTTCTCACCTTATCTGAGAGATAGAGAGTACGGCACAGTTATAATTACGCCCATTTTCCATTCATGGATCTGATGGAAGTTGGGCGTTTTGCCCAGGGATGGCGTTGGGTGGTAATGGGCCGGGGTTCCGAGGCCCAGGGACTCTACTGCCCAGTGCTCTACTGAAAACACCAGGCTGCTGTTCCATGGTCATCTGTACCTGCACTACAGCTGTGTTGTTTTGTGATATCTTTTTCCGTTGTAAAATCAAGTGATTTATAAACACATTGATTGATGTCACCAGAGCATTCCTAACAAGGATTCTTTGATTCAGTAGAGATAACCCAGGCAAGAACAGGAAGAAAACTCATAAGACTCTTGCTGCTGGAATGAGTGAATGATTTTCCAACCACTAAAACTGACCTCTTGTAAATTCTTTTTTTTTTTTTTTTTTTTTGAGACAGGGTTTCACTCTGTTGCCCAGAAAGAGTGCAGTGGTATGATCTCAGCTCACTACAGCCTCAACCTCCTGGGCTCAAGCGATCCTCCCATCTCTGCTTCCTGGGTAGCTTGGATTACAGGCACATGCCACCATGCCCAGTTGATTTTTGATTTTTCATAGAGCTGGGGGTCTCACTATGTTGCCAGGCTAGGCTTGAACTCCTGGATGCAAGTGATCCTTTCATCTTAGCCTCGCGAAGTGCCGGGATCCCCACACCTGGCCTTGTACATCCTTCCATAAGATCCCATGCGTCCTCTCAGATGTGTCTTGCTTCCTGGTTGTGGTCCCTAACCTGCCCCTGTGCTCTCGAGTCTTTCCAGAAAACCAAGGGCTGCAGACACAGCATTAGCAGCAGAGATGGTAGTGAGTGCTCTCCACTGAGTGCCTGCTCTGTGGTGGGCAATGAACGAAGATCCTTGATGACTTTCCTTAATTTAGTCCTCGTCATATCCACTGGCAGGTGACAGCCCATAAGCTGATAAAGGCAGGATCCGGACTGAGGCATGTCCGGCTCCAGATGCAAAGCTCCTCACCCAGGTGCTAGCCCACCTGCCTGGTCGGGGAACCAGAGCCAACACTGCCCTCTGCTCCCTTCCCCCTGGGGCCCCTCCCACAGCCTTCTGCAAAACAGCTTGCACAAAACCAGGTGCCTTTCACCTGCCAGGTTTCATCTCAGGCCCTGCACTCTTAATGATCACCTTAGATTTCTCACTGGGAACCTGGCCCATCTTCCTTGTCACAAGATAGCCAGTTGAAATGAACACAGACGCAGGCTATTGGGACCGTCATGCCCCGCTCATAGCCTGGGGGAGGGCTCTGCAGTGGCTTCCAGAGTCTGCCCTCTCCACCACGCTTCTTTTCTCCTGTGAAGCTTCGCCGCCCCTGCCACACCTGCAACCTCTTCTCTCTAAATTTCCGTAACTGTCCTTCACTGGGCCCACACCCAGGACATAGGAAGATGGAGGTGGTGACTCACACAGGGCCTGCTGTCTAAGGGGAAACGGGGACATTCAATCAGAAATCTCAATAATATGTGAAGAGATTTAGGATTGAAAATGTGCAAGAAACACCTAAAGGAAAGGAATCATGTTCTGAGAGCCTCTGGCCTCCTTTTCTACACCACAAGCGCTAGCGTCTCCACGCATGCTCTCTCACCTCTTGCACTGGCTGCTCTGTGAATGTTCTTCTGGGTCTTCTGGGTGGAACCGCAGTTTGTTCAGCTCTCTCTCTCTGCACACCCCGGCGGGCCCAGTGCAGAGTCTGGCATTGCCTAGGTGCACGGCTCAGCACCTTCGTACAGAAGAGCCTCAAGGGTCTGGGAGCTACTGCTGCATCACAAACCTCCCCAGGCCCAAAGGCTCACAGTTCAAAATGCTGCCCATTACTCCTCACACAGTTGCGAGTCAGTTGTGCAGTTATGGCGATCCTGGGTGGGGGCCTCATTCCTCTGCAGGCGGCTATGGGCTCTGCTGGGATGGCTGATGGGGTATGGCCTTGAGGACACACTCAGGTCTCCTCTGGCATCTGTTCCTCCCACAGGCAGGCCAGTATGCTCCTGGTAGTGGCAGCCTCCAGGACAGCAAGCAGAAACACAAAAGCACATTTTTAAAGCCTGCAAGTATGGATTGTGACTCCTGTCCCCTTGGCCAGGACAAGTCACTTGCCTAAGAACAGTATGCATATGGAAAGGCACAGGCCTGAGAGGCCAAGGGGCATGAAAGTGGGGGACTCTGAATGTCGGGGGCCCAGTGTACCTCATCCCACTGCAGAGGAAGCTTGCATCCAGCCAACCCAAATCCTACACACTTCCATTTTAACGGGTTTCACACTGAAATAAATGAATGTTTCTCAAGGCAACACTACATCCAGTTCTGCCAGTGCAGAGTCCTACGTCCTTTGTGTGGGCTGGGCAGAGTCCTGCAAGGCCCCTGGTAGACAAAAGATGGGCCATGAGAAGCGGGTCCCACGTGAGAATGACGAGAGGGTGGGAAGTGCCAACACAGATCCCACTTGGAACTTCATCTTCTCCAAAGAATGTCAAATTTTGAGTGGAAAGGGGAAAAAAGGGGGGAGCCCCAAACATAACACAACACTCTGAAGTCAGTTCTTTTTCTCTCTTGACTAATTAAGCTTAACCAGAATGGTGGGGCTGTCAGGCGTGGGGAACCTTTCCCGAGAGAAGAAAGGAGCCGCTCTCCAGGTGGGTTCCCAACTCTGGCTGGCTCCCACCACAACATACATTTGGCATCCATGACAGCACCGTCAAAAATAATAGCGAGAAAGCTCACTGTCTGTCACGACGGAATAATTATGTATGGGCTTTCCTTACACTCAAGATGGATTAGATATTTCATTGAGGAAAATGTATGTGGCTTTTAAAAAGAATGTAATGTATTGAGGGCACTGCTGAGATTAATAGCCAAATAAAGAATTTTTTTAAAAAAAGTTCTGTGTGTATGTGTGTGTGTGCGTGTGAACATGTCACTCATGAAGAGATGGGAGATGTCATTCCTAAGCTGGTTAATTACAAAATGCATTAATGTTTTATTATACCCTTATCAGTAATTAATCACCCACTTTGATGTAAAGTTCAGCCTCAGAAAAGTATCATGAAATTGTCCTTCATGTATGAATGAGGATTTTTAGGGGTGAACAAAGACCATGACAAAGATAGAAGAAGTGTATTCCCCCTGGAAGGAGGGCAGGGATTAGCCTTGTGTCTATCTTACACTGCGTATGTTATCCTTGGGGTGTTTATGAGGCCAGAACCAAAGGAAGCAAGAGAGAAAGAGAAACAGACAGAGCAAGGGAAGAGAGAGAAGACAGAGATACAGAGAGAGAGAGAAATGAGAGAGAGAGAGGTGTCTCCACAACAGGGGGATGGGGAGCTTTCCTTAGTGGTGTTCTTCAGGTGCAGAGTTTGAATAAAAATGCAAAACAGGATGCTCCCATTCAGTAAATATTATCGTTTTTATTCACTCATTAATTAAGTTGCTTAATTGCTGCTGTCAAAAGACTCTTGAGTTTGTGACTGGGGCTGCTGCACTGTTTTGATAGGAGCTGAAGGAGAGAAAGCAATATCGCTTGCTCGCTTGGCTTTCTGAAGGAAGCCTCAGTGAGGCAGATCAGAAAGGATCCAAGAGGGTGATGTTGAGAGGGAACACTGACTGCTTCTGGGGGGAAACGGCCAGTTGCAGGGCTCCTGTAGGAGGCTATTTCATTACTGTGATGGATGCCCATCACCAGCTTATTATCATTTCAGTCATTATTCTGTGAAAATCACTTTTATGCAAAGTATTTCCCCCTTTAATCTAACTTCCCAAGAGGGGCAGGAATGGAAATAGACTCTGGCCTTGTCAGTCAACACAATCGTGCATCCCTTTGTATCCGCTGCAGAGGAATGACTCTGGGCTGTTTTGGAACACATCCTGTCCACTGCACTCCATCTGCAAATTCCCAGCACTTCCAGAGCCTCCCATGCATAATGCTCCACGTTTCTTCACACTGGGGTGATCACATGTCCCAGGGAGCCTAAGCCAGACTGCCGCTCAGCAAACACATACCAGAAATAGCCTACAAAGTGTCTTGGTGCTGACATTTGATTAATGTTCCCTGGCCTTTCCATGCTCAAATATTCTTTATTTGAAATATTTGAATAACCTTTGAGCACACCCTTCCTAATTTGTCACTCTGTGCACACCCAAAAATAATAGACAGGCTAATCCCGCAGTCACTGCACCCTCTTGCCCAGGAAGAGATGACTCCCGCCATGTCTAAGCACACTGGGCTTCCCAAGGGGGCGGCTTCACCCCATCTACCAACGAAGTGTGGAAAAACAATGAAGAACAACAACACGGACCCACTGACATCACCCTCAATGGGAAAAGTGACGGTGGATCTGCACAGTAAACATGGGTGTGTGTATCTGACCTTCCCCAGAGTCTCAGGTAGAGGCGAGCTCCATCCAAGTTAACTCTGCTTCCCCACCTGAGGGCAACTAAATGTTTTTCTTCTGCCTTTCACAATGTAGCTACTCCTCCATCCAGTGGAGCCAAGGGCATCTATGTGTGCATGCATAGGCCACGTATGCATTGCCTGCATATCGTGTGCATGTATAGGTTGTTGCATATGTGTGCACGTGTGGATTATTGCGTATGTGTGCATGTGTGGATGGTTGCATATGTGTGCATGTGTCCATGTTCTCTATACTTTCTCAATGACCTCAATTGCATGCTTGTTGGGTGCCTGGTTGATCGTTTATCTGAGAGGAGCTGCCACGTGGTGAGCCTCACCTGCAGGCTGGAAAACCAAGCCATACAGATAATACGATGAAGGGCTAGAAGGGCAGGCCAGTTAGCTAATGTTACTTGAATCTTTATTTTTTGTTAACATACAGCTAGACATGTTGGAATCCTGTTGTCAAATCGCTATGAATTTTCTGCCAAAAAAGAAAAATCTTCCTTTTCAGGGCTGCCATGGACTTTGCTTGCATATGCTGAGAAATTACTCTCTCCTTTGCCATGAGGAAGGTAGGAAGAAAGGAGGGAGGGAGGGAGGGAGAGAAGGAGGGAGGGAGGGAAGGTTGAGAAGCATGTCAGTTGACAGCATTATTCTCACCCTCTTCAATTTTCTGAGAAATTCATTTGCATTTGGGACAAGGTGACTTGCTTCTGTTTTCCACTACCTTCATGAAGGAAGGTGGGGAATAGTTGTTACAATTTTCTAACACTTACCTTACAAATCTAATGGTTTTATTTGACTATCAAACCCAACTCTGTGAAATATATTTAAATGCCTTGGTATCTTGCATCTATGGGTATTGATTAGGTAAGGTACTAACCATGGGGACTATCAAATTCCTATAATGGCCTGAATGTGTCCCCCCAAAATTCATATGTTGAAATCCTAATCCTAATGTGATCTTATCAGGAGGTGGGACCTTTGCGAGGTGATTAGGTCATGAGGGTGAAGCCCTCATAATTGGAATTCCTGTCCTGATAAAAAGACACCAGAGAGCCCCCTCGCCCCTTTTGCCACGTGAAGACACAGTGAGGAAGCAGGGCCTCACCAGGCACTGTACCCAGCCTCGAGAACTGTGAGAAATTAATTTCTGTAGGTTATAAGCCACATAGTCTATGGCCTTTTGTTATAGCAGCCCAAATGGACTAAGACAGGGGCCATTATGTCCTACGATTGGTAGACAGAGATGCTGAAGTTTGTATAGACCAGGAAACCGAGGAGCTCAAATCACAAGGAACCTGGAGCAGAGGGAGGGGAGGGTGGAAACGGGAGACTACTGGCGCAAGAGCTCTAACGCGATCATGCTACAAATTCAGGATGAGTTAGAGGAAGCCAACACCATGTCTTCATCACTACACTTCCAGTCACATTAAATGATTTAGATGATCTCAAACTTCTGAAAATAGCAGCATAAACACAAGTGTTGATCCCAAACAGGAAGATTACAAGCATATCACAGATGTATGAAATATTTTCCAGGAAAAGAGAAAAAGCCACCAGGGAAATATGGTTTTACATGTTATTATTCTTGTCATGATTGCAAGCATTCATGTAGACAGTCTTTATCTGAGTAGGAAATGATACAACTTTATGCAATATGGACAATATTCTGGAACAAGATTCTAAAAAATTTAAAATGTTAGTTTTTGACATCTAAAGTCAAATTTTCTAAAAAATATGAAGAAATAATTATTTCACTTACTGCTTACGTTGGCTTTCTATTACCACTATAAAAAATGACCACAAACTTACAGACTTGAAACAGCATAAAGTTATCATCTTGCTGTACCGTAGGTCAGAAATCAAACATGGGTCTCCCTGAGCTAAGATCAAGATGTAGGCAGGGTGTGTTTCTTCGTCTGCTGGAGAGGAGAATCTATGCCTTCCTTTTCCAGCTTCTAGAGGTCACCCACCATCTTTGGTTGGCAGACCCTTCCTCCATCTTCAATTCTGTCTTCTGATTTAAGTACCCTGTCAATCTCTTTAACTACCCTCTCCTACTTTTAAGAACCCTCATGATTACACTAGATCCACCTGGATAGCCTCCGTATTTTAAAGTCCACTGATTAGCAAACACAACTCCATATGCTCCCTTAATTCCTCTTTGCCATGTAACTCACATATTCCCACGTTCCAGGACTAGGATATGGACATCTTTGGGGGCCATCATTCTGCCTACCACACTGCTTTTAAGGTAAGCAAGAATAATATGAAGAGTTGAAGGAAAGGCCGTCCCAGTAGGCAGGGATTACCACACTGGGCTGGCCAAACACTCTCAAGATATGCCATGGAAAGTGCAGAAGGTTGTATGATCAGATCAATTTGGGAAATGTGAGATCATCGCATCTTTTTCCTAGAGGTTTGTATGGTTCCTGTGTCTGCTCTAACAAAGTACCACAGACAGGTGGCTTGAAACAATAGAGATTTATTCTCTCACAGTTCTACAGGCTAGAAGTCTGAGATCAGAAATCAAGATGTCAATACAGCCCAGCTCCATCTGAAGCTGATGTGGTTTGTTTGGCTGTCCCTACCCAAATCTCAAATTGAAGTGTAATTCCCGTAACTCCTACCTGTGGCGGGAGGGACCGGATGAGAGGTAATTGAATCATGGGGGTGGCTGCCTTCATGCTTTTCTGGTGATAGTGGTGTGTTCTCATGAGATCTGATGGTTTTATAGGAGTTTTCCGCCCCTTCTCTCTGCACTTCTCCTTCCTGCCATCGTGTAAAGAACCACATGTTTGCTTCCCCTTCCACCATGATTGTAAGTTTCCTGAACTGTGAGTCAATTAAACTTCTTTCCCTTATAAATTACCCGGTCTCAGATATGTCTTTTATCAGTAGCATGAGAAGAAACTGATACAAAAACCTATAGAGGAATCCTTCCTTGTCTCTTTTGGCCTCTGGTGTTTGCCAGCTATTCTTGGCCCTCCTTGACTTATGCATGCATCACTCCCACCTCTGCCTCCATCATCACGTGGGCATCCTCTCCCTGATCTCTCTCTCACTGTCTCTATCCTACTCTTACAAGGACACCAGTCATATAGGATGAAGGGCCCAACTTAAATCCAGTATGACCTTAACTAATTACATCTGCAAAACCCTTATATCCAATTAAGATCACATCAACAGATATGAGGACTTCAACCTACCCTTTTGGGGAGGTAGAATTCAACCCAAAACAAGGCCCACACTAAGGATTAGCATTTTACAGAGTCTGAGAAGCACTAGGGAAGAAATCCTATTTAACTTGGTTTAACCTACAGCTTCCCAAATTTATGACCATAGAATCGTTTTGCATAGAATGCCTTTTAATATGCTAAACAACACATTGTGGGGAAATGTAACTCTAAGGAATAATTAATACTGCAATTCTATCACTCAACACATTCTTTGATTTTGAAATTCTTACCGTTATCTGATTCCTTATCTTCAAAAAATCACTCCATTTATTCTTTTTTTCAGACGGAGTCTCGCTCTGTCAGCCAGGCTGGAGTGCAGTGGCCAAATCCCAGCTTACTGCAAGCTCCGCCTCCCGGGTTCACGCCATTCTCCTGCCTCAGCCTCCGAGTAGCTGGGACTACAGGCACCCGCCACCTCGCCCGGCTAGTTTTTTGTATTTTTTTAGTAGAGACAGGGTTTCACCGTGTTAGCCAGGATGGTCTCGATCTCCTGACCTTGTGATCCGCCTGTCTCGGCCTCCCAAAGTGCTGGGATTACACGCTTGAGCCACCGCAGTTTTCTGACATAGCAAATTCCACAAGAACTCCAGAATTCCTCTTTTGTTATATTATGATTTTTATATGACTTTCTTTTTTCATATATCATATTGAGGAATGGCTCACATACAGTGAAATGCACGAATATTAAGCATGCAGTTCAATGAGTTTTACAAATGCATACACTTGTAAAACCCACACTTCTATCAAGATACAGGAAGATCTTTTATGCCCCTTCCCACTAAATCCTCCCACTAGAAGTACTCCCAGTTCTGATTTAAGTTACCATGGATTAATTTTACCTGTTCCAGAACCTCAGATCAAAGAAACCATATTGTATGTACTCTTTCATGTCTGGCTTCATGGCTATTCATCATGATGTTTTTTAGATCCATCCATCCATCTATCCATCCATCCATGAGGTATATCAGGAGTTTATAGTTTTTTATTGATGAGTAGTATTCCACTGGATGGATAAACAAAATTGGATTATCTTTTCTCCTGTTTTTAGATAGCTGGTTTGATTTCATTTTTTGTTATTATGCATAAAGCTGCTGTGAACATTTTGGTATAAGGCCTTTTGTGGACATACATTTTTATTGCTCTTGGATAAATACCTACAAGTGGAATTGCTGGGCCATAAGGTATAAAACCTAAGTATGGTTAACTTGTTAAGAAACTGCAGCAGTTTTCTCAAGTGAATGCACAATTTCACACTCCCACCAGTCAGGTATGAGAGTTTCAGTTGCTCCATACTCCTACCAACGTTTGACACTGTTGGTCTTTTTCACTTTATATGATGATTTCTTTACCTTTTAATAAGCCCTCCTATGCCTAAGATAGAACCACGAGTAAAATCCTAAAGCAGGATCTTGTTTATGTTTTCATTTTAAAGCACAGATAGTTTAAGCTTAAGGAAGAGCCTATTCTCTTTGTACTTAGATCTAGGAAGATTGTGAAATTCAATCTAGTCTAGGAAGATTGTGAAATTCAAATATATTTATGTATTTTAAAATACTATATTGCTAGCCACCAATGACTCAAAACAAATAATTTTTTAAACAACAATAATCAAATTAATGAAGTTTATAATTTGTTCTTTCATAAATTTGAACTGGAATGCAACAAGTGGATAAAAAATATGAAGCTATATTTTATACCTATGTCAAATTATTTAATTGTAAATACTGAGCTAGAAAGTGTTAAAGACTAATTATGTCCCCAATATACCCACATTCACGATGGTTATAACAGAGCAAATACAGTACAATGTAACTTATAATATTATCATAATTTGAGACCTTAAGGGGACTGAAATATGCTCACATTTATGGAAACTAAATTGTGAAATGACTCTAGAATTCAGGTGTGGGCAGTGGTTTAAGGAAGCCTGTCAGTGATTAGTATGCACCAATACATACATCAGTCATGCTGCACTAGGAGCTTTGGTGTGATGGTTTATTTTTACGCAGGAATTTCGTTTCCTAGAAGCTCTAAGCTCTCCTAGGAGAGCCCTCCTATGGAGTGCGTGGACTTTCTGGGGCTTTGTAACCCCTCAGGCTCTGCCCTGGCAACAGTGCCCAGCACCATGCCCACCTAGACATGCTCTTGGCAAAAAGCCCTTCTGCCCAGGAGACTCAGAGGGCAGCCTCGGGCCTGACCACGGCAGCCCTGAGAGTCCTTCTTCAACTTCCCGGGAGATGCTTTCGGGGGCAGGAAAGGGGTCAGGAGCCAGGCAGCCTCAATGCTTCAGCCCTGACCCAGGCCCCAAAGTCGTCAGGGCACCAGCAGCTCCCCTCTGTAAATCTCTCTATGGAAAATTTTAACCTAAAATAATTTTCTCTCTTTCTCTCTTTGCAACTGAAGAAAAGTACTGCTCAGAGCGAGCTTAACTACCTACCTTCAATGTTTCATTGTCAGGGAAAGCGATACAAATCAACGTGTTTAAGTAGCTCCTTTACTAGCGTTGATAGAATCCTAAAATCGTCCTAAAGAAGTGTCTTTGGTAAGGAATGAAATCGTATCTGGAACGTCCAACTGCAAAGCCGATTGCATGGCGAGGCTGTCTGGCGATGCTGCAGTCCTGGAAACAGGGAGCCTCGTCCTAAAGTCAGCAGGGGTCAGAAACGTACAGAAACCGAAGCCAGCTCTGCAAGTCCGTTTGCAGAGTCACATTTTCGGCCTGGGGGTGGGTTGGGGGCGGGGGAAGCAAGCTTGATCCATCGCCTCAAATAGTCACGGTTAGGAACATTTCAGGGCTGTATTACTTCTGAATAATTTGTCTGCTCGCTTTGATCCAGGCTGTGGGGGTGGGGCGTGGGCAGCCGGGAGGCAGCAAAACCCTCCAGGCGGGCCTTTCATTTCAGCAGCCGGGAGTTCTCTTTAAAACACGTGTGGAAATCCACTGGAAAAAAACCCACAGGTCCTCCTCTTCAAAGTCACGCAGAGCAGAAGTGACCCCGACCCTAAAAGCCCGGGCCCTGTACAACTTGAACTTTCTTAGTCGCCGATGTTTGCTTCCTCCTCAGGGATTAGACAGAAGTTGCACATAAAAGCACTTTTCGAGTGAGCCTGCCATTAGCCTCTCCCTGTGAAATTTCTAGCGTGGTCATTACCGCTCACTTAGCAACGCTCTGGCGGGGCAGAAAGTTGCCTTTTGCTCCCACAAAAACAAACACTTTTTCCGGGCAGGCGATGCATTATACATTATAGAGTCAGTTCTCCTGCGCTTGGGCCGATCAATAACCGAGTCGGGGCCCCCCGACCCAACCCCGAGCCCAGCCCCGCGCTCGCGGGTTCCCGGGTGCCCGGTCCGGCCCATCCATCACGCGGCCACCGCTGCGCGCAGCCCGGGCGGGACGAGCCCCCGCGACCCGTCTTCACCATGAACTCCGCGTCGCCTCCTGACCTCGCGCTCAACCCGGACACACGGGGAGGTGCGAAGCGGCCTCCCGGGGCCCGGCCCGCTCCCCGCCGCACATCAAACGCTCGCGCTGACCCCGGCGCTGCCGGGTCCCTGCACGTGCAGCGCAGCCGCGAGCTCCCGGGTCCGCAGGCCCCGCGGCCGACAGGGCCCCGCAGTGTGCAGCCGGGACTGGGAAGGGAAGTCGGCCGGGCCTGCGCAGCTTCCCAGGCCGCCGCTGCGCAGAGGCGGGCCCGGGCCTCCTAGGAAAGGAGCTGTCCCCGCGTATCCCGGCGGGGTGAGCGCAAGGCGGGTGCTGTCTGACTTTCAACAGTCCCAGCGATAATGTCCTAGGAAACTAAACAACTTTTTAAACTGTCTTTCCAGAGAATTAGGATGCTAAGAAGTCACCCAGCTCCGGGGGGACAGACCTGAAAGGCACCTGGCCTCGGCCTGGGCGGCTCCCCATTGGTTCCTCGCTGCGCCCCCTCATCCCCACTCCCCGGGCCCTGCAGGGAGCCCCGTGGTGCCGACCACGGCATTGCCTGACCCATCAACTCTTAAAACACACGAGCCTTAGCAGAGATACGATTTCATTCCTCACCAGAGGCCCTTGAGATTTTAGGATTCTATCAACTCTAGTGAAGGAACTACTTTTTTTTTTTTTTTTTTTTTTTTTGAGACGGAGTCTGGCTCTGTCACCCAGGCTGGAGTGCAGAGGCCCGATCTCAGCTCACTGCAAGCTCCGCCTCCCGGGTTCCCGCCATTCTCCTGCCTCAGCCTCCCGAGTAGCTGGGACTACAGGCGCCGCCACCTCGCCCGGCTAGTTTTTTGTATTTTTTAGTAGAGACAGGGTTTCACCGTGCTAGCCAGGATGGTCTCGATCTCCTGACCTCGTGATCCGCCCATCTCAGCCTCCCAAAGTGCTGGGATTACAGGCTTGAGCCACCGCGCCCGGCTAGGAACTACTTAAACACTTTGCTTTGTACCACTCTCCCGGACTATAAAACATTAAAGGTAGGTAGTTAAGCTCGCTGTAAGAAGTACTTTTCTTCAGTTGTAAAGAGAGAAAGAGAGAAAATTATTTTAGATTAACATTCCCCATAGAGACGTTTACAGAGGGCAGCTGCTGGTGCCCTGACAGCTCTGAGGCCTGGGTCAGGGCTGAAGTACCCACTGAGGCTGCCTGGCTCCTGACCCCTGCCCTGCCCCTGAAAGCGTCTCGGGGAAGGTGAAGATGGACTCTGGAAATGGAGACAAAGCAAAGGGTTATTTCTTGGTAACGCCAAAAACGGGAAACATGAGCCAGCAGAGGCTTTGTCAGGGTGCATCAGTGGGCAGCCGGGAGTTAGCAATAAGGGCACAGAACGTGGCAGCCTCCCCCTGTTCCGGGGCAGGCGAGGATTCCGGGTCCTTCTTCCTCTCCTCGCCCTGAGGTCAGGGAGACAGCTGCAAATGCCATTTTTCCAGAGGCTGAAGGGGAGCTGAGAAGTGTGAGGCCACTGAATCGTGAGCGATGAAGTTTTGACTTGGCAGAGAAACAAGCAGGGACCTTCCTTCGCAGCTTCGTTGCATTATCATGCTTGATTCCATTTCAAATGTGCCTTACCCGCGGCAGAATATTTATTGTGTTTTCAAATTCCAAGATCCTTGGGAATTTCTCCAAAAGTTTGAATGCTTTTCAAGTAACGCTACTTATAAATGATGATTTGATTGGGTATTTTTCAAAACAAGAGCAATGTAAACATCGAAATAGATGCAACATTTGATTCTTATATGGTAAAAATGTGCACCGTTCTGCAAAAGGAAAGATTTTAATGTTTATTAAAAGTTTAGATATGACGATAACTTGGGGGTTGATGTCTGGAGATTTAGAATTGCTTACACATCACCTTTTCTGCTTCTCTGCTTCTACCATTTTCTCCATATTAAAAACATCCTTCTTGAGTTTCTATATTCCCCAAGGAAAAGGTGTTTTGATTTCATTTATTCATTCAACAAACTTCTTTTAAGCAAATGTTACGTGGTAAAGAGTCGCAATATGAAGATATAAAAGTTAATAAGTACCAGAAATTAATGAACAGCAAAACAGAAGTTCCTTGGAAAGACTAATAAAATAGACAATAAACTAATCTGAGGGAAAGAATATAACTATACATTACAACAATAAAATAGGAAAATAGGATAATAAACAGGTAACCATAAAAATGTTAGAATCCTAACAAATAACATGCATAGTATCATGCCAATCATTAGAACATACAAACCAAATGAAATAAAAGACTTTTAGGAAGCATCTTCACCAAACTTATCCAAAAAGTCGGAGACAATGAAAAACCTATTATATCAATCATTTTAAAAGAAATTTAAAAGCGTATCAAATGTCTATCACAAAAAGCCTTCAGGCCCAGATTATTTATCAACTTAAAAAAATACATAGTTTTTTCTGTCATTTCAACTCTTACAGTGTAGAAGAATATGGGAAACCTTCCAAATAAATGTGTGAAGCAAACATAGTACTAAAAACAAAGCCGGATAAATGTAGGAAAAACTGACAAGTATAGTTTTACCTCACTTATTAACATCGGTTAAAGAAATTCTAAGTATTAACATATTGAATCTGACAAAGTAAAGGAAGGACAATACTCTGAAAAAGTGAGTTTATTCCACACTAAATAAATCAAATCTAGGATGTCTGTTAACATGATTTATTATATTGGGCGTTAAAAAGAGAAAATTCACATAAGAATTTCAACAGATGCAAAAAAGAAGAGCACTAAATAGAATTTAATAGCTTTTCCTGTTTTTAATAATATAGCAAATTAGGCTAGTAAGAAATTTCCTAAACAGTTTGGGGAATATCTTCCAAAACTCACACCAAATATTTTATGCTAAACGGTGAAATACTAAAGATACTCCAGTGAAGTCAAGAATAAGATAGAGTGACCAAATTAATCTGTTTGTTGTTTCCAGTATCACTCTGGAATCCCAAATAAATGAAATAAGATAACAATATATGCAGAATACAATTATTAGAAAGGAATATATGAAATTATCATTAGTCGGAGATTATTTTTACTGTATAAAAAATCAAGTTAAGATGGTTTAGTAAAGTGATTAAATAAAAATTAAAATAATATATCAGTAGGTGTCTGTTTTATGCCAGGACAACAAATTAGAAAATAAAATGGAAGTGAAAATCCTACTTAAAAAAATCAAGCAGGGGCAATCCAATTGGGAAAGATTTTCAACAAATGATGCTGAAACAATTGGGTATCTATATGGAAAATGGTGGATTTTGATAGACCCTTGCCTCACATCACACACAAAAATTAATTCAAAATGTAAGCGCTAAGGCTCTAAAACTCCTTAAAGAAACATAGGAGTAAATCTTTGTGACCTTGTTTAAGCAAAGATTTATTAGATAAACAACAAAAGCACAAGTGATAAAGGAAAACTTGATAAATTGAACTTAGTCAAAACTAAAATCTTTTCACTTTCTGTATACCATTAATAGAGTAAAAAGACAAGCCACAGACTGGGAGAAAATATTTGCAAATCATATCTTCTAAAAAAGATTTGTATCCAGAGTATCTAAAAGCATATAAAAATCTCATAACTTACTACTAAGAAGATAAATAGTTCAATTAAAATTAGGTAAAAGGGCCAGGCACAGTGGCTCATGCCTTCTAATCCTAGACTTTAAGTGGTTGAGTCAGAAGGGTCACTTGATCCCAGGAGTCCTAGATGAGGCTGGGCAACATAGTGAGACTTTGTCTCTACAAAAAATTTGAAAAATTAGCCAAGCATGCTACTGCCTGCTTGTAGTCTCAGCTAATCTGGAGGCTGAGGTGGGAGCATCTCTTGAGTCCAGGAGATCGCTACTGCAGCGAGCTATGATTGCACCACTGCACTCCAGCCTGGGCCACAAAGTGAGATCCTGTCAAAAAAACAAAAAAGCTAAAATATTCAAATAGAAATTTACCCCCCAAAAGATAACAAAATGGTCAGTAAACACATGAAGAGATGCTCAATATTATTAATCATTAGGTCAATATAAATTAAAACTATAGTGAGGTACCATTTCATGCCGTCTAAGATCACTATGATTGAAAAGTCAGATAATACCATGTTTGGGTGAGAATATGGAGAAATTGATACTTTTGCACATTGCTGGTGGAAGTGCAACATGGTTCAGCCACTTTGAAAAAGAGTTTAGCATTTTCTGAAAAAGTTAAAAGTATATTTATCTTATGATCCAGAAATTCTACTCCTAGGTATTCACTCAAGGAAAATAAAAAGATATGCTCACACAAATACTTGTGCACCAATGTTCATAGCAGCATTATCCATAACCAAAACGTGGAAGCAATCCAAACATCTATCAGTTGATGAATGCTTAAACAAAATACTGTATATCCATACAATAAAGACTATTTGGCAATAAAAAGAAACAAAAGTATTGACACATGCTATTAAGTAGATGAACCTCAAAAATATACTAAGTGAAAGAACCCAATCACAACAGACCACATATGGTATGACTGCATTTATATGAAAAGTCTAGGAAGGGCAAATCTCTAGAGACAGAAAAAGTATTAATAAATAAGTGGTTGTGTGAGGCTATGATAGAAACGAAGATTAACTGTAAAAGGGCATTAAAATGCATGGGGGTGAAGAAAATGTTCTAAAACTGGATCATAGTTATGGTTGCATAATTCGGTAAATATACTAAAAATTATTGAATTGTGTACTTAAACAAGCAAACTTTATGTTATGTAAATTATGCACCAATAAAGCTGTTATATAAAATGGCAATGAGACTCTACTTTCAGCCATGATTGCATAATTTGTGGAAGATCAGTGGTCTCACTGCACACAAATAGGAAATCTCGATTAATTTTTTAAAAATGCGTGTTGGACTTGCCAGGACTCAAGGGGCCATGACCTTGGAGAGAAGAGAAACTCAGCGAAAGAAGTGAAGGCTGCATTTGCCAATTGTTGATGCCAAGGAAGAGACTGAGAATCCAAGCAGAAGGCTGCAGCTGAGGTTCGTATCATTCAGTAGAGAATTTGGTTGTCACTTCACAATGCTGGAAAGAAAAAATTGACTTTGGAACGTCTAACACAAGTGAATCTTAAAAGGTCAGGATATTGAAATAATAAAAACTCAGAGAAAAATGCTCAAAATGCAGAGGATTCCCACTCATGGCATTTGCTGAACTCTATTTTTATATATTAACTTCTAATTTTGAAATAATTTAGACTCACAAAAAGTTTCAAAAATAGTGCAGATAGTTCACATATACCTTTCACTCAGCTTCCCCCAGCAGCATCTGTGGCTTCTATTTCCTAGATGTTAGTAGCACCCTCCCCAGTCATGAAGATCAGAATGTCTGCACTCATTGCCAAATGTCCCCTGGAAGGCAAAATTAATCTCGGTTGAAAAACCATTGCCCTAACATTAACAACTTATATGAACATAGTGCTTTTATTAAAACCAGGACATTAGCATTGGTATAATATAATTAACTAAAATGCTGACCTTGTACAAATTTCCCCGATGTCCATTTTCTGCTCCTGGACCCACCCAGGAATTCACATTGCACTGAGTTGTGACTCCCTGAACAGCGCCACTCTGTGATGGTTCCTCAGTCTTTCCTCATCTTTCAAGACCTTGAGTTATTTGATGAGACCCAGTTAATTTGTTGGATCTCTCCTGATTTTATTCATCTAAAGTTTGCTTATGATTAGATTGGGGTTATACATTTTCGGCAAGAATTCAACAGAAGTGGTGTGCTCTTTCCAGTGTGCTATATCAGGAGATATATAATATCAATTTCTCTCTCTCTCTCTCTTTTTATTTGTTTATTTTGAGATGGAGTCTCACTGGAGTGCAGTGGTGCAGTCTCTGCTCACTGCAATGTCTGCCTCCCAGGTTTAAGCCATCCTCCAACCTCAGCCTGCCAAGTAGCTGGGAACACAGATGTGTGCCACCATGCCTGACTAATTTTTGTATGTTTTTTTGATATGGGGTTTCACCATGTTGCCCAGGCTGACCTCAAACTCCCAAACTCAAGCAATCCCTCCACTACGGCCTCCCAAAGTGCTAGGATTACAGGCTTGAGCCACCACGCCCAGCCCTAGTGTCAATTTCTCTTATTACTGATGGTGTTGATTTCATCACTTGGTTAAGGTGTTGTCTACCATATTTCTCAACTGCAAAATTATAATTTACTCTTGGTAGTTGATAAATATCTTGGGAAAGAGTTTTTGAGTATATACAAATACTCTGTTTCTCTTCCAGCTTTTGCCCAAGTGTTCAGTATCCATCAATGGTTATTCCCTGCATTAATTATTACTTTGAGGTTTGCCTAAGGGTCATTTTTATTTCCCTCACTTCTTCTACATGTATTAATTTTAATTCTTCTATAAGGAAGAGTTGTCGCTTCTCTCCAACTTATTAATTTATTCATTTTTGTATCAGCATAGACTCATTAATACTTATTTTATTTTGTAGATTGTAATTTAATACATCATTTTTTATTTTGTTGCTCAAATTATTCCAGAGTTAACCATTGAGAGCTTTGACAGACAAGTTCTGTGCCCTTTTTGACACGTTTCCACCATTTTTCAAGCTCTTCCTTATTTTCTTGGTCCGTAAGGTGTTCCAGGCTTACATGATGCCTCTGCTTCACTTCTGAAATCAATCACTTTTCCAAGAAGCCATGGTACTTTTTATTGGAGATGGTGTTTAGAAAGCAAGATCTAGACTCTGTGTGCCTCAGTGCTATTGAGTTGTAATTTCTTCTTCTCTTAGCAGACAGAGCTACGAAATACATGTATACATATTATATATGTACATATATATGTAGATGATATATATACATCTACATTATATCTACCTGTATAAATATTTAAAATCATAAATTCGTAATCAAAAACCACACATTTTATTTTAGTCTTCCCCATTTCTTTATTTGTACCTTTTCCCCCTCACTGTGATAAGCCTGGTTCTCCCCATCTACAATATATATACTTATTTGTTCAAACCTAATATTCACATAAGGTAGTTACAGAATTTCTAACCTACACCCTGTGGAAAAAAAAGATTTACTAACAATGGTATTTTTGTAAAGTTTTTTATCTTTAGCTTTATATCATAAAGGAAAAATACTATTTTCCAAAGTTATTAATGTTAGTTTATTTTCTTCACCATTAATTTCAGTGTTGTTTACTTACTCATTTACAGTACAGTTGGGTCCATATGTTACTGTTTGTATTCTATTTTGAGTTCCTCCTATATTCTGATTAATTTGATATGTTCACTTACTCATTTATTTGGGGAATATGTAATACTTTACTATGGTTCTAAGGGTCAAAACGATGCAAAAATGTACATCTAGAGACAAGCAACTTCCTCCTCATTTCTAATCATTTGCTGAATTCTTTTTTTTTTTTTTTTTTTTTTTGAGACGGAGTCTGGCTTTGTTGCCCAGGCTGGAGTGCAGTGGCCAGATCTCAGCTCACTGCAAGCTCCGCCTCCGGGATTTACGCCATTCTCCTGCCTCAGCCTCCCGAGTAGCTGGGACTACAGGCGCCCGCCACCTTGCCCGGCTAGTTTTTTGTATTTTTTTTAGTAGAGATGGGGTTTCACTGTATTAGCCAGGATGGTCTCGATCTCCTGACCTAGTGATCCGCCCGTCTCGGCCTCCCAAAGTGCTGGGATTACAGGCTCGAGCCACCGTGCCCGGCCCATTTGCTGAATTCTTAAACTTCATAAGGCAAAGATCTGAGAAGCTAAGCAGAAAACTGCTGAATGGAAAAGGGGAATGTAGAGCAGTTTCATGATTCTGAGAAGATAGCAATTGAAATTCAGAGCCTGCCAGGAAGAAACATCCCTAGTGAAAAATCCCGAGATTTCCATTCCTATCTCTGAAGGTATTTCTGCCACCATTTGATTCAGTTCCTGATTGGATTAAGATAAACTTCCCCAACTCTCTACCCACCAAAAAAGATAGAGTGAATGCTCTCTGAAGGAAAATGACATTATCCACAGCCTCAGTAATTTTTTATATATAATGTCTAACATTCAATCAAAATTTAGTAGACATACTAGAAACAGAACCAAGAAAAAATAGACAATAAAAATAGACCCTTATAATAATTTGTAAATGTCTTATTAATTTCTTCTATGAAAGCAGATTTATTGTTAAACTAATGACACAAGTTTCTGGGTGCCTCACTTGTACAAATCTTTCTAAGATTTGGGAGGAGCCCTCCACATGTGCACTTAAGGTCACATTTGCAAAACTTGCAACAATAACCAAAAACAGATTTGTTCCAAGTACAATCAGTTAAGACCATTTTTTCTTTCTATTTTTACTTTATCTCTGTCTTAGTCCATCTTAGTTCCTATTACAAAAATGCTGTTAAACACACTCAAACACACACACATTTATTTCTCAGTTCTGGAGGCTGCAAAGTCCAAGATCAAGGCCCTAGCAGATTTGGTGTCTGCTGAGGGCTTGCTTCCTCACAGACAGCTATCTTCTTACCTCAAATGGTGAAAGGGTAGAAATATCTCTTTGGGGGTATCTTTTTTAAGGATACCTGTAAGGTTAATTTTAGGTGTCAACTTGACTAGATTAAGGAATACCTAGATCACTGGTAAAACATTATTTCCAGGTATGTCTACAAAGGCAAATTCTATCTAAGATACCCTTCTTCTACCACCATTAAACATCAGAACTCCAGGTTTTCTGGCCTTTAGACTCTCGAAATTACACCAGCAGCCCCCAGGTTCTCAAGACTTTGGCTGCAGACTGAGAGTTACAGTGTCTGCTTCCCCAGTTTTCAGGCTTCAGGACTTGGACTGAGCCAGACCACAGGCTTCCCTGACTCTCGAGTGTGTAGACAGCCTATCATGGTACTTCTCAACCTTCATAGTCACATGAGACAATTGCCCTAATAAACCACCTCTCGTTTTTCTATATAGATATATATCCTATATATATCCTATTGGCTCTGTTTCTCTGGAGAACCCTAACATAGGCACTAATCCAATTCATGAGGGCCCCACCTTCATGATCTAAGCACATCCCAAAGCCTCCACCTCCTAAAACACCACCTTGGCTATCAGGATTTCAACATATGAATTATTGGGTTGGGGGATGGTAAATAAACATTAAGTGTATTGAACTCTCTGACACATTCTCCTCATATCAGATGGCAAGCTTCTCAGGTGATTGAGTGGTCACAGGCATTTTGGAAATCTAACCAGAGGGAATTTGAATTGAGGGTCTATGTGGTTTAGGATTAATGGAATATATTTATGTAGTTCACAGTCACTTCCAAGCATAAGTTACTGCTAACTCTCTCAATGTTCATTGGCTTCTAGGGATACATTACTTGCCTCTGTTGATGCAGGCCCAGCACCCATAATTATGAACTGGATATGCAAGTAAGGTCCATGAACCATGAAGTTCATGAAGCATAAGTTTTGAGGCCCTCATTTTCATTTTCACAAGTCCTTTTCCAGGTCTCTTACTTAATTTTGTATCCATAAATGTATTTCCTTTGCCTTAAAATGAGACTCAAAATTACAATCCTCAAGTCTCACAAATGTTATAAAATTGTAATTTTTGTGATGTCTATTATTTCTAAGTAAAGATTCACGTTTGGTGCCTAAACTTTCATAATTTTGTGGGTTTTTTTTCTTAAAGTTGGCTTTAAAATTGTTAGTAAGCTGAAAGATAAATTTGAAGAACTGTTAATAACATCTTATTAGATACACTTTCCAATATTAACATTTACAAAAGCAAACATCTTAAAATCAGATTCTACAGTTTTCATTGTGAGCAATCTTATTCTCTTTTCTGCTTCATTCAGCTTTTGGAATTACGGGTTAGAAAAAGCTGGAAGTAACTTTTTATAATGAAGGTATAATTTCTTTCTAAACTATAAGTCACCATATAACTTTAAGATATTGCTGCACTTTAAAACACGTTCCTTATCATATTAAATGTCATTATAGAAATAATGCATAGGTGTGGTTGCAATGCCTAATAATACAAAAGGGTATAAAATGCTGATTTGTCCATTTTAGAGTTTATCAAGTCACTCCTGTAATGAAAGATGAGGAATTCAATGTATTCACCAAGCTTCCACCTGTCCTCTATCCCCTCCACTTTCAATTTTGGGGGGAATATTATTGGAGTAACTTTTAAAGATAAAGTAAACTTTTTGAGTTTTTTATAATTGGAAGGTGTTTTATACTCTCATTCTTAATTACTGCTTTTACTTGTATGATATTTTAAGTTCAATTTTCTTTCCTCACAATTTTGAAGATACTGTCCTCAGCACTTAGTATCCAGTCATGCTAATTAGGAAATTATACATCAATTTGAGTGTTTTTTTTTTTTTCAAACAAAAACAAAAACTTGTTCCAATTCATTATATTTTATTCTTTGCCATTGGAGACCTTGTCAAAGCAAGCCAACTTAAATGATTAGCCTTAATAACTAAATGGCATAAAACATAAATAATCTGGCTTTTTTTTTTTTTTTGCTCTAGTTAACAAAATATTTTTACTCAAAAGACATGTTCAAAATTTTTTTTTTATCAAGTCTGTTCCTCTATCAAAACACAGTAGAAATCTTGTTTCTCTAATAACGAAGTCATTAGAGAAAGTTGGGTAAAGAGGAAAACTATTACAATACCATGTAACCTAAACATCTTTAACGTTTAAAAGTTTAGTTGAAACTTATAAATACATACTCATACTCTTTAACCAACAAAGACGAACACTTCTTTTTGAGGCTGGATCCATCAATGATTTTCTTTCTTTTTTTTTTTTTTTTGTATAAACCACATCCCTTGTTCATCACTGTGTTTTCTTCTATATATTCTTTTAAAGCAGAAAGAGGAGGAAAGGAATTGGGAAGCAATTTAAGTGCAGAATCCTAGACTTTTCAGGCTTTTCCCCCCAAACATTACTAGCTTTCTTGTTCACAATTAAGTCATCAGCAATTTATCAACTTGACTTTATTAAGTCTTTTCAAAGAATTCAACTTACTTTTCATAAAAACAATAACTTTATTTGATTCATATAGCATTTTATTATATAACCTAATTATGATAAAAAGGGTAAGTGGCATAACTGGTTTAAATATACTTTTATAACCTCATCTCCAAAACAATCTGCTGATGGGTTTTTGAAATAGAAACTTGTTTTTCTTTTTCTTTTTTTTGTGTGTGTGTGTGTTTGTTTTTATTTGTTTGTTTGTTTAGACAGGGTCTTACTCTGTCATGCAAGCTAGAGTTCAGTCATGGCTCATTGCAGCCTCAACCTGCCTGGGCTCAAGTGATCCTCCCATGTCAGCCTCCAGAGTAGCTGGGATTACAAGCATGCGCCATCACACCTGGATAATGTTTGTAGATGGGTTTTCACCATGTTGCCCAGGCTTTTCTCAAACTCTTGGGCTCAAGAGATCTACTCACCTTGGTCTCACAAAGTGCTGGGATTATAGTAGTGAGCCACCACACCCAGCCAGAAACTTATTTGTAATGTTTTAAAATCACTTCTCAGGCTTTATATGAAGTAGCCAGACATTCAAATATTTAAGTGTACCAGTTCCTAAGTAGTTAACAATGGATTAATTTCATACTGCTCTCACTCCTGCCCAAGCAGGTACCATACTACTGATGGAAATATCCAACTCTGTATAATGTGTCAGTAATTAAACTGCTGCACTTGAACACTTCCCATAAATATATTTAACATCAATTTGTGATCACTGTCAACAAATTCAAGCTTTCTGAAGGTTTCACATATAGTGACAGGAACATTCGCGATACAGTTATATTGTTTATGAAATAGTCATTTTCTACTCTGTGTATTCAATTGCAGCTATTTATGATTGATTTTTATTAAACTTATTATTAGAATAAGCTTCTAGGGACTCCTCATAATACAGCCTTGTATTCCCTAGCAGTAGACATGTTTATTCATTCACTGTATAATGTCATTCATTTATTAACTCATAATCCATGAATGGACCATATATTTTCTATGTATCTGGCACTGTTCTTTGGGTTATTGTTAAAATAATTCAAATACCATAGGAATTCTCCATTCCTTCTCTCTGTCCTTGTGTACTTCAGTGTCTTCCTATTGGGAGGAAACTCATTTGTAAAAGGCAACTGGCATTATATTAGGGTCATGTGGAAAAGGGAACCTGCTGGTTACCTCTTAATATGAAGAAAGTCCAAAGGTGAAATAGGAAAGGGCTGGGGCACTGCACTAGGGTGGGGAGGCTGTTTGGAGGAGAAAAGAAGAAAGACATGAGGAAATCTGAGGTCAGAACATCCAGACAGAGACAGGAAGCACAAAGACTGCAGCTGCAACAGGCTTGACAAGTTTCAGAAGCAGAACAAAGCCTAGGCTAGACGTGCAGCCTTGACCTCCCTGGGCTCAAGCGATCCTCCCACCTCAGCCTCCAGAGTAGCTGGGACTACAAGTGCCTGCCACCATGCCGGGCTAGCTTTTATAGATTTTGTAAAGACGAGGTTTCACAGTGTTGTCCAGGCTGGTCTCAAACTCCTGGGCTCTAGCAATCTGCCCACTTTAACCTCCCAAAGGACTGGGAGCAAAGGCAGAGGGGCATGAGGTGAGCTGAAGAAACAGACCCTACGGGAACACGGAGGGCTTTGCAGACCGAGATTCCACACAGGAACGCAGTAGGGAAACGCTTTAAGAGATAAGCATGCAGACTTTGTAGTTTAACATTTCAGCATGACCACTAAAATTGTGGGTGACATTCACCAAAAACAACAACAGAAAGAAACCCAGGTATCTTCCTTTCATAAAATGTTTATTTACTGTTTATACAATTATGAGATTTTTTAGAAAATTAAATTTTTGTCAAGAAAGAATACTCATAGACCTCTAGCTCTTTGTCTTTCCTTCCACCTCTATTTTTTTTTATGGCATTTGGGAAGATTTGTTATTTTTCATAATACACAGTTTAGGTTTGAAATATTTTTATTTAATTTCCATATTCCAAAAATTCTCAATACTATTTATGTGGGCACATCACTACCAATATGACTCCATGTCACATAAATAGTCATGTAACTTTTTATGTTGTCTCCTGGCTATGTGGGGGAGGTTTCAGAAACCCTATATTACGGGCTTGCACCAGGCTGCTCCTGTTCTGGGGCTGGTACCGTAATATATGAATGGAATCCTGCTACTCTGATGCTCTTGTCAGCCTGAAAGCTTGCCTTCCAGTTTGTATCGAACCATGGTATACAATAAATCAGCACATGTGTCTGAACAGCTATATATTCTTTCTGTGGCTTTAAATATTTTTATAATCACGGGTGCGATATAGGACTCAGGGGACTTTTAAAACCAGCATTTCAAAGCAGCTGAATGGAGACTCCGAAAACCTCTATGCTATTGGACTAAATTGCAGGAAAACTTCTCTGAACCTTTGATGCATGTGGGGTTTAGTTTTCCTGGGAACCACGTTTAATTCTGCAATTATTAATTTCTACAGTAAGAGCTATTCCTGCAGTCCACTGAAGGGTAGGATATGGAATGTGGGATGACCTTCCTTCTTCCTACACCTTTGAAATCAGGAGAAAATGCATAATTCACATTAGACGGCAAACCAGCCCTTGACCTCAAACAGACAATACAACAGCTCAGCCAGCCCAAGCAGGCATAGGACAATTCTCCTTAATAAATGCAGCAAACTTCACCACGCTGGATATAGCTTCCTTGAAACTGGACACTGGAAAAAAAACTCTGCCTTGAAACCAGTTCCCTCGATTCCCATGAAAGGGACAGTGCCCGTTTGATTATTCTTAATATATAACTAAAGCAAATTAACTTTGGGAGAGTAGGAGCTAGTTCGAAACAGAGCCCGCATGACCAGAACGCTGCTGGTCTCTGGGTCTTGAAGTGGCCAGATGACAACTTGAAGTTGGGACTGGAAAATGTGGGAGACCAGTCATGGGAGTGAAGTGGCAGAAAAATCCTGGTGGTTGGTTATTCTGAATTCACAGGGAAGATCTTCATAGGTCATTTGTTATTGAACAATATTAAATTAGGACTCCTGAGACATTTTAAATGCGTATCCTCAGAAACTCGTCCTTGCCGGCCTCCTGGGCCCGTCCCCACCCACTGCGTGCACCAAGACACATGCCACACACTGATTGCCCTGCTGTGGGGTCCAACATGAAGCCCCCCAAACTGGCTCCTGTGGAATATGTCTGAAAACATGCACTAATGTGTTCCTTGGCACTCTGGGAAAGCAGAATATTTCAATGACCCAGTTTTCTCCACGGGAAATTATTCTGTTGGAGTGTGTAAAATAACAAGTAAGTAGCAAAGTTGCATGTAGTAAAATGTAATTGCACTGATACTTAAATCCAGGAGGTGTATTGCTAGACCTTTATGATTTATGAAGCTTTTCCTATGTGGTTTTCAAGGAAAATCATTTTTCCATTTTTGGTATAATATGGTTCTACTTCCAACAACTTCCCTGTGGGTTTATTTTTGATCACTTTTTCATAGGGTGAGGCTTGTTTGTGCAGAGGTCATCGCGGCAGTGGGAGAGCTGGTGACTGAATTGTAAAAGCAGATAACTCTCTGAAAGAAAATGTAGGAACATTCCACACAATGTGGTTTTACAGACACAATTCTTAATTCTGGAGGCTTCTGCAACTCCTCAGGCCCTTTCAACAGTATGTAAGTCAGCTGCAATGCTCCTCGTTTTCAGAATGCTGTTACCAAAGGTCCACATAAGGTGGAAAGTAGCATCACATGCCTCAAAGTAGCTCTGCCAGACGTGCTATGCGCTGGTGCAGCCTCCAGCTAAGAGTGAGCCACGCACGTCCCATTGGATCCCAGTGGAGGGGAGAAAACCTTTCTTCCTTCTCAGTTCCATCAGTGTAGCCAATGCAGTCTCCCTCCTATCCTAGCCTTTTGATACTTTGCCCAGGAAGCCAAATAAGCGCATAATTCTAACTAGCTATAATTGCATTTCCCAGCTCACCTATCAGAACGGTGTTTCTATTGTTGCTGACTTTTGTTAACAGCTGCAGCAGTCTCCAGCCGCCTCCTCCCCACACCGGCACTCAAAGACGAAGCTCTCTGGGGATTGACAGAAAATGACCTGCCGCTTTGGGTATTTCGTGGCTCCGTGTGTGTATGTTTTGTTTTTTCTATCTGTGATTAAAACTACAAATTTAGTTAATGTACAGCACAGACTTTGTGAATAAATCTACACATACACACACACACACACACACACACACACACACACAGCTCTGTAATTGCTTTTAAATGCTGGAACCAAGGCTGTCATCTACTCTCTAGACACTGAACTCCCCTCTGCAGCCCTCCATCCCTCCCTCGCCACACCTCCCACCCTGGTCCCACACCAACCTTTTGTTCTGATGGCAAATCAAAAATCCCACAGCTTTTCCCAGCCAGACCTGGTATAAAGTAGACCAATTTTCTGTGTGGCCAGCCTCTTTAGTTGCATTTTTGGCAGATTAAAAACAAAAGATATGACCAATAATACTCATAAAATACTGTGCTTGCTTGATGTTCCCCCTTAGGTTCGCTGCAGAGACACAACTGTCCAACCATTTATCACTCAGAAATGTTTTACTGATCTTCTGGAAATATGTCATCATTTAGGAGTATTATATATCTTTCTAAAATCACTCAAGATTTATGGTGGTGACTTGAATTCCTTTAGAGCTATCTGCTTCACACGTTTGAACACCAAAGGAAGACAAAAGATTGTATTTTAAGAAATTTAGACCAATGGTTATGAAAAAGCCAGAGACCAGAACATATCCTGAGATTAGACACAAACAAATGAGAAAAGATGATTGCTGCAAGCGATGGGAGCCTTCTAGGATTTGGCAGGACCCCACCCTACCAGTCTCCCGCCCTATATCCAATCATTCCTCGCAGGTAATGAGCCGTGGAAGTCCAGTTTTAACCTAATCAGTTCTATCACTCATTGGCTCATCCTACCTTGAGATCCCTAAAGGTTCTGGGGAATGGTGATTTCAAACTAAATCGTTTACCAAGGCTGATTTTTGAATTACTAAGAAGGCACAGAACTGTGGAGGGATGTCCCTCTTGGATGGATAAATCTTCCGGATAAATGGAAGGAATATGTAGAAAGGTTTCATGACAGACAAATCTGCAATAACCTATCTGAAAGAGTGAGTAAGCTCCTTAGAAATGACCCTGGCGTGAGACCTGTGTCAATGTTAGCAGTGCCACCATCCCCGTTACTCCTCCAGCAGAACACTTTCCTGGAAGCCCTGAGGAGCATCCATCAAAACAAATGGGCTGCTTTCTTTGGGGGGGATGCTGCCACCCTTGGAGTCCAAGACACACACATTTTCCCCTGTGACATGAAGCGGCATAAAGAACGGTTGCCACCATTCGTGACCAACAACCCACAAGGTTCAAAGTGTTCGCACAGGATAAGAATGTTGACAGCATCCTTAGAACAGACCCAAGCTAACCGGCCTTGGAACTGAATGGAGTTAGCCTCATCAGCAAGAACCAAGAAAACTCACCAGCCTCTGAATTGATCAAGGTCTTTGCTCAAGGAGAGATTCTTAAAATGCAAAGCAAAAAAACATGATTTTTTTTTCCAGGATGGGTAGCTGGGTTCTCATTTGAGCCCAGGCTTCTGACAGAGGAACATGAATAAAGTCCCCTCCCTCTTGAGAGCAGCTGATGCCCATATAAGGGCAGTTTTCTTCTGGAGAAAGCCCCAGGGGACCATCCATTACCCCCAGGACAGTCACTTCTGTTTAACATGTACGCAAGGCTGCTCAGGGGATAATAGGACACTTGGGGATGCATGCCATCAATAAAACAAGGATGTTCAACCCTGGATTTCACTTTCCCTTCTTGCCCAGTTACTTATTTTCCCAGTTCCCTGGTGAGACTAATGTTAGCCTAGTCCAACAGGAGCAGAAGGAAGGCAACGCTGAAGGTGAAGGCAATGTTCAGTGCATTTGTCCCAGCAATTCAGCACAGATACCTGCTTAGATGGAAAAATACGGTTAGTGTTTGTGCCTCCAGAGTGTCAGGGAGCATTTTCAACTTAACCTGTTCAGTACTTCACATTGCATCCTGCATCTGTGTATATTTGTTTCACTGTGAAGGTTAAGGGAGACAGATGAACATCTGCAGACAGACATTCACATGCCAACATTGTGAGCCAACATCCAGACTCCCAAGAAAAGAATGTGGAAAAACTGGCAAACTCTAGAATTATTCTCAACGTGGGTGAGCCCTCAGCAGGACCCTGAACTGGGTGACTCAGTGACTGAGGGGCTCACCTCTGGCAGCTGGTGTTTGCCTGGGCGACCCCCTGGAGAGGCTCTATTTGGGAACTGTAGATGATTCAGGGATTTCCCTGTTGACAACTCAAATGCCCTCCCATCGCTCTCTAACGCTTTCACCTGCTCGGGAGGCACCTCTATCTAGAAATACAAGTGTGGTGCTCAGGGATCAACTCAACATTCTTGATTCCAGTGTTTTTTGACTCCAGTCCTTGTGATAGGAGCAGTCTTGAAAAGTCAGCTCCAGGTGCCTGCAATTAGGATGGAGTCTGTCTCAGCCAGAGGCAGTGATTCAAGTCTGCTCCCTTTTCCCTGTGGCTCTCCCCACTCTTTGGGCTGGATGTCCCCATGAACACTGCTGGTAAGTGGGCATCATGGCCACCATTGGCCTGCTCAGATCTCAATCTCTGAGTCTTCTCCTTTCTAGCGAGACCTGCCCTGTCAACCATCTCCTACAGTCCCATATCTTTAAGTAGTGTTTACATGCTGATGCCTCCCAAAGACGTATCTTCAGCCTGATTCCCCACCTTAAACTCCAGACTTAAAAATCAAACTATGGCCTTAACATCTCATGGGGATATTTAATAGGCCCTCAAGCTTCACATTTCCCCAGCTGAGCTCCTGGTATCCTCCCTCACAGCCTTCCCTATAGCAGCAAATGCCAACTTCGTGCTTGCAGTTACTCAGGCAGGCCAAGCACCTTATTATCCTCCTTGGCGCCTCTCTTTCACTCCCAACATGCATTGAGTCAATCCACAGATCTTGTTTACTCTTCCTTCAAAGTACACACAGAGCCCAACCACTTCTCGCCACTTGGATCTCTCCTACCCTGGTCCAAGTCACCAACATTGTGGCTCAGATTCTGGCAGTGGCTTCGTGGCATTCTCCCTGCTTCCTCCAGCGAATCTCTCTCGTTTACTCTCCTGCATCAGATCATGCCATTCCTCTGCTCCAGACGCCTCCGCTGGCTTCCCATCTCATCCAGAGAAAATACTGAGTACCTCTATGACCCCCGAGGGCTCACTGCTCCACTCACGTCTCCCCGATCGCCTCTCCACCCCATCCCACACCCACCTCCTGGCTGGTTTTGACCAAGTCAGGCAGCCTCCTGCTCAGGGACCTCTGCTCTTGCTATTTCTTACCTGGCCTTCCATGTGGCCCCTTTCTCTTCACCTTCATACTTTTAACTTCAAGGTCACACTCCCCTGACCACTTTCAAATGTACCCAACTTCCTTACCAATGTTTTTTTATGCTCCTTTCCTGTCTTGTTTTTCTCCTGAGTACCCATCACCCTCTAACCTAGTCAACATTTAATTTTTGTGGGTACATATGAGGTGTACATATTTATGGGGCACGAGATGTTCTGATACTGGCATGCAATGCATAATAATCACATCATGGAAACAGGGGTATCCATGCCCTCAAGCATGTATCCTTCGTGTTACAAACGATCCAGTTATACTTTTTAAGTTATTTTTAAATGTACTATTACATTATTGTTGACTATAGTCACCCTGTTGTGCTGTTGAATAGTATGTCTTACTCATTCTTTCTAATATTTTTGTACCCATTAACCATCCCCATCTCCCCCCTTCCCCTCCCCTTTTACCCTTTCCAGCCTCTGGTAACCATCCTTCTACTGTCTATCTCCTTGAACTCAATTGTTTTGATTTTGAGCTCCCACAAATAAGTGAGGACTCGTGATGTGTGTCTTTCTGTGCCTGGTTGATTTCACTTAACATAATGACATACAGTTTCATCCATGCTGTTGCAAATGATTGAGTCTCATTCTTTTTCATGGCTGAATAGTACTCCATTGTGTATATGTACCACATGATCTTTATTTATTCATCTGTTGATGGACACTGAGGTTACTTCCAAATCTTGGCTTTTGTGAATAGTGCTTCAATAAACATGGGAGTGCAGATACCTCTTCAATATACTGATTTCCTTTCTTTTGGGTGGATCCCTAGCAGTGAGATCACTGGATCATATGGTAGCTTTATTTTTAGTTTTTCAAAGAATCTCCAAACTGTTCCCCATAGTGGACCACCTAACCTATTCTTTATTTTTTTATTGTTCAGCTCTCTCATTAAATAGAAATTCCATAAGGATGAAGATATTTTTCCGTTGTGTTCTTCTCTGCTGAATCCCTGGAGCCTAGCATGTGTAAGAAGACACAGAATGCATATTCACTGTGTGAGTACCTTTTATCTTGTGGCATCAATGATCCAGGGCCAGAGGAGCATCCAGAAAAGGACAGCAGAGCCTCAGGTGCTCACCAGTGTCAAGGAAGGTCTGCGAATAGCTTTGATGCAAGCTGTTCATCTTCATTACTGGTACCTTTTGTGCCAACTACTAGAGGTACTTGTTACTTATTAGCAGAATGACTTTACACACTTCAAATAAATTAATGCGGCTTAATACCTGATGCAGTTGGTAGAAGTGAGATAGTCACATGCCAATCAAGTATGGAAGGGGAAAAATGGAGGAAGATGAAAGTGCAAAGAGAAAGAATTTAGCATTCATGATATGGAGACCTGTGTCTCACTTTTTAAAAATTTTGTATGTAAATATTTTTATTCTGAATGGTTCAGAGCATATTGTGATTCATTTTTAGGTACTTCAAAATTCATGCATTCGCAAATTTTTAGGACATTCTAGTTAATTTTCTAAATTAACTAGATGGGAGGGAACTAAGAGGATCCACAAGACAAAAGAATAAAAAATATTTTTTTCAAACAATGTGAGAACAATTTTGAAAGACAAGGTGATTCCTAAGCTGAAGTGAGACAAATTGTCAAGAAAGGACTTCATTGTGTCAAAATAGCAGGTGAGAAGAAGACAAACTTGGAAGTCATTGGTTTTAGCAATGAAGGAGCTCAAATAAAATAAATTATTTATGCCTATTTATAACATTTTAATTTTAATATGAATGCAAATTTATAGAAAATTTGCAGCAACACAAGAAACATTCAATGTTATTATTTATGTATTTATTTTAGATGGAGTCTTTCTCTGTCACCCAGGCTGGAGTGCAGTGGCACAATCTCCACTCACTGCAACCTCCGCCTCCCACGTTCAAGTGATTTTCCTGCCTCAGCCTCCCGAGTAGCTGGGATTACAGGTGCCCGCCACCACACCTGGCTAATTTTTATATTTTTAGTAGAGACAGGGTTTCACCATATTGACCAGGCTGGTCTTGAACTCCTGACCTAGTGATCCACCTGCCCTGACCTCCCAAAGTGCTGGGATTATAGGCGTTAGCCACCGCACCCAGCCCATTCATCGTTATTTACCCAGATTCACCAGTTTATATTTTACTATACATTTGCTTTATCAGTTGAAAGAAAGAGACAGGGAGAGATAGAGACAGAAAGGGAAAGAAATGGAAATAAAAGTAATTTGGCAACATTGAGTTCCTTTACCCCTAAATACCTGAGTGTGCATTCAACAAGAACAAGGGTTTTCTCTTATATGACCAAGGTACGATTATCCAAAGCAGAACATTTTAACATAGGAACAATATGATTATCTAATCCACAGCCTAGATGCAAATTGTGTCAACTGCCCCAATGATGTCCTTAAAACTGCCCCCTCCAGCCCAGGAATAGGCCAGATCCCACATGCATCTGCTTGTCATGTCTACTTCGTCTCCTTGCATCTGGAACTGTTGCTCAGCCTCTGTCTTTCTTCATCTTAACATTTTGAAAAGTACAGACCACTTACTCTGTAGATGTCTCTTCACTGGGGGTTGCTGAGGTTTCCTCCTGACTAGATTTCGGTTCTGCACTATGGCAGGAATTACACAGAAACGTATCCTTCCCATTGCAGCACATGAGGAGGCCCAGGATGTCACTGTCCCAATATTAGTATTGCTAACTTGGATCACTTATTTAAAATGAAATTCACCAGGTTTCTGAACTGTAAGGTTCTACTTTTCCATTTGTAATCAACAAGCAATTTACAGGGACATAACTTGAGACCTATTCCTCGTTTAACTTTCACCCACTGCTTTTAGGATCTATTGCTAATTTTCTCATTCCATCACTGCTTTGATCCATCCAGAAATCATTTGTACTTCAACACTGCACTTTTCCATTGTAGAATTTCCATTTATTTTTGTAACTTCTATTTCTCTGCTGAGATTCCTGGTCTGTCCACTTAGAATAACCAGGTTTTCCCTTAAGTCCTTGAACATACTTATACATGTTGTTTTAAAAGTCCTTGACTGCTAAATCCAACATCCAGATCAAATCAATGCCCATGTCTCTTGGCTCTGGGTAAAATCTTCTGGTTCCTGTGCATGTGTAATCATTTCTTATTAGACTACATCCTGTGGGTGCATACTCTAGAGACTTTGGATTCTGTTATGTTCTTCTAAAGCACATTAGTTTTTGCTCTAGCAGCCATTTAACTTGACTGAAAAATTCCAAACTGTCCTCCCCGCAGTGGGCAGGAGGGGACACTGCTGAGTCTCTAACCTTGCAGCTGTTGCTTTTCACAGGGAAATATGGGGGCTTCCCCACACACATGCAGTCCAGTGGTTACCCAGGGGCAGGAAAATGTGCCTGCACAGATTTCGTTGCTATCCTTTCTGTACCCTTGATTTCTGGAACTCCCCTTCCACTTTCGAGCTGCTATCAGCTTCAAACTATGCCCGGTGACTTCTCAAGCAGATAAGGGTACCAAGTTCTTCTTGAGTTCTACCATGCTGTGCATCTGGAACTGTTGCTCCAGTTGGTAGAACCCAAGAAGTTTTGGGAGTACCTTAAGGCAAGAAAAACAAGGAGAAGAAATGCAAATGGTACCCAATGAATTCCCATCTTTCAAGGGTTGCCTCCCCGGTTGCTGCCTCCCTTTCATTATTCTCCAATACTTTTGAACAGTTGGTTTTTATGTCTTGTCCAGACTTTGTTATCTGTGGGAAGGTTATTCTAGGGCAAGCTTCTCCACTATTATCAGAAGCAGAGCCTCTCTAATCATCTTTTTAAATCTAGAAATTCTCATGGTTTCTTAGAGCTTCAGGCTTCCTGTCAGTATTTTACATGACACTGTAAACTTTCCATCCACATTATTATTCTTTCTATGATATAGAATCCAGCCTTTATTCTTGAATTTCTTCTTACCACTTACCTGAGCGAAGCATCTCTGCATAAATTCTAAAAGCATATTTCCAGTGGTTCAAGCTGAAGTCATCTTCTTTAGCAAATGGGAAATCTAACAGGTATTGCAAATCACATAATTGGGGCTATGCAAACTTGGGTGTTAGAAAAAATGAACATCTCAGAAGGAAATCTCTCTCATCATATAACATATGCATATTCATATATATGTATAGATAATTTAGGAAAGCTGAGTTTATATAGCTGCAAGTCTATATGCCTAAGGAGAGTGTTAACTGAACTTTGTGCCAAAACTTTAAATATACCCGAGATACTTTTCCAAGTGTCTCCACTCTATTCTGTCAAAGCCACACAAATTTTTAAATAACAGTCCAAATATGCACTGTCCTCTTTTTACGTTTTCCTCAAAGCGCAGTTCACTGCCCCAAACCTTCCTGGAGGCAGACGAGTGCATGCATTCAAAGTGTACCCCAACCTGTGTGTGCATTTCTTGCTTAGTGCTTCCATTTCGTCAAAAGTAACATGACTCCTGCGTCCTCTTCCTTCCCCAGAGCATTTAGTCCTGGGTTACTGAGAGAAAATGCAATCTCTACGACAAAGCCAGCTCCACCTTCTATTGGTCCCCTACTGTTGGGTGAATAGTCCTCCAAATGCTGGCAGGAAGGGGACTGACTGCTAAGGAAGGAAATCTCAGGCACTTCCCATATCTGAAAGGAAGGCACAGGAAAAGCCTCCGGATGGAACCCAGACTGGATGAAACTGGGAAGATTTTGCTAGACAGAAATTAGAAATGCTCCTACAAAGAAACTGAAGTTCCATGAACTCTCTCTTGCCACCCTGCAATTTAGTGCCATACTCCACTTGTAACTCTAACCTAACAGTGTGTCATCTTTACCTTTTATGTTATTTATTTACAAGTGCATTTTCAGTATCAACCCCTTCATTCATTAATCCTAATGTGGCCTTTTCCAATGTCTACTTACCATTTTAAATACTTACTATAATTTATAGGGCTTTCTTGAACACATCCAAGGTATATTATATGAGGCTAGCTTAATGGAAAGTCTTGTATACCAAAGCAGGAAAAAAAAACCACATTTAATTTATGATGGCTTTGAATTTTGATCATAATTTACTCATGGAGACCTATTCATACAAAGCAATACCAATACAATTTTTCAGAAGCAATGAAAAAATGAAACAATAAATGCTGATCTTATTAGTTTTTTCCTGAAAGTTCAGACATATTCCATTCTGGGATCATGCAAATTATGCTTAACTGGAGAATACTTAGGTAATTATAATTTCTCTTGAGCTAATTCTATTAGCTTAACTTTTGGAAGCATTTTAGCTACTAGAATTTTCAAATTTACGTGTTTTTCTTTTCTCCTTAAAGAAATTATCAAGGGCTTGCCCCAGTTCAAGGTCTTAAAACACCAAAAGAGATAGATGTACATGGAATTAAGAAAAAATATCACTCAAAAAAATTATGACCAAAGAAGAATGATGTTTTGTAAATTCTTTCACGTCACCTCCGAATTTTAATCCACAAATTGGAGTCTGATTAAAAATAGGAGAAAACTCTTAATAAGGATTTTTGTAGGGTACGTAATACATCTAAAATTCCCCTCATGGAAGCCAGGCAGTCTTTCTTCCAACAAGATGGAATCAATCATTTTTTAGGGCTCACCATAGTAAAGCAAGTTCATATAGTAAGTGAAAGATACCTACATTAAGAAGACAAGGTTCTTGACTCAATGGGCTTAGAGTTGAAAGGAAGATGAGACTTCTAAGAAGACAAACCACTCCTGGGCAGCTAGAGGCTGCAGCAAGTACCTCCAGGACACTCCACTCAGCAGGCAGGCTGGGGAAGCCCGGAGGAAAAAGAGTCTCCTCAGACACCAAGAAAGGCTTCTTGAAGGAGACTGTGTTTGAGCTGGGATTTGAGCAGGAGAATTGACTGTCCCAGAGTGAAGGACTCATATAAGCAAAGGACACAAAAGGGGAAACATTAAGGGACAGTCCCCAGGACCAGAGGGAGGCTGTATAAGGTGAAAGGTTTGGCACAGCTACAGGTAGATTAGGACGGGGAATATGGGGCCTAGCCAATACTTTGAAATGTTTGGGCTTCCTTTTGCAACCTGCGAGCACCCCTGGAAGGTAGAGGGTTGGCTGAGCGTGAGAGTAACATGATTTAGACATGGGCGTTGGGCCATGCTATGGAGATAGCTGGGCCGCTGAGTGACCATCGCAGCCATGTGTGCCCTTCAGCAGCAAATGAGGGTCCAGATTAGTGCAGAACTCTGGGATATTAAAGCGGGGTGGGAAGGGTACATGAAGCCAGAACCAGCAGGAGTGGGAGGAAGGGGATGGCCAACAATGACAGCGGCCAACTAGATGGCTGGTGACACCATTCAACAGGAGCAGGGAGATCACAAAAAGGTGGAGGCGGAGGTTTGCCAGGCAAATGGAGTGCCTGGGGGTGCCAGCGGCTCTGAGGCTGACTAGGAGAAGCTCTACGCGCGGTCTGCAGGCGGATGATCACGAATCTGAAGGTAGTGAATAAAACACAAAAGGGAACGTAGAAGACATCATACGACAGTCAAGAACAGATGCAGGGGAATCCATTGTTCAAGGGGAAGAGCAGAGAACAAGGAGACAAAACAGCGAAAGCGGGGTCCCACAGACAGGGTCACGGTGCAGAGAGGGGTGCACACGGCCTGAGAGTCTGGGGGAACAGAACGCTACTGACATAGTGCATGGCTTCTTAACAGCCTCACTGCATGGCTGCCACAGAGGCAGGCAGAGTCCTCCCAACAGTGAACATGTGTCTGTGTGTGCCTGGGGCCTGCACGGGAACTTGAGACTTGGAGCTGGAACTAGGTGGCAGAACTGAGAAAACAGAGTCAGGCGTGAAGCTCACAGTAAGGACCAGACAATCCAAGGAGGACTGAGATCCAGAAAGAGAACCCGAGAGCAGGGATGTGCTTCACGAGCAAGCCTAATGAAGAGGCTCCGAAAGCCAGGGAGTGATGAAGAGGGAAGGGATGCAAGCCAGGTTCTTTCTGGCAACGTGCAGCCTCCAAACCCCAGTTCATGAAAGGACCAGCTTTACTGTCTGATGCACAGTCTTCGAATTTAGCAATAACCTCTACCAACCAACCTCCGTTTCCAGGGATGATGCTGGCTGTTCCTTCAGAGGTGTCGAACCGACGTCCTGAACTCCTCTGCACTGACAGGGACGCCGTAGACCCCTCAGAGGGAAGGAATCCTGCCTTTTCATTCCAGACGCAGTGTATGCTGACAGCTCTCTTCACAAGTCCAAAGTTGAAATCACTTCTATGGGCTTGAAAAGTCTCCTTTTCTATGACAGATTAAAGAAAAAATTTTCTTCCATCAGAAAAAAAAAAAAAAAATAGGGCTTACACTCTATTTTTAGGGGCAAAATAGCAGCAGCAGCTGAAAGTAAAAACCTTTGGACTCTCACAATCCCATATATAAAGCAATAAGATTCTCTAATAAAGCGGGTTAACGGGATAAACTAGACCAAGTCTCTAAATACCGAGGACCCATGGAGGGAACAGGTTCATTTAACTAAGACTCTAATCAGAGGCCACTGATTAATCTTAATCCTACAAATCATTCACTGCGACTCAGCCCATAAACTGCGGGCTCTTTCATTCTCATGCCTCATAATAGGTGTGGGAGGAGCCCAGCTGACATAAGAAGACTGTGGCATGACATCATAAAAATCACCAAGTGGCATTGTTAAACACCCACACACGGTTATGATGCCGCGCTGCTATGCTGAGCACAGCACGCACACTCAGGAGTGATCTCTCCATTGCTTCTCTGCTGCGTGGGTCACAAGGCTTCTCATTAGTTATCCAAGTCCTCGTCTAATCACCAATGCTTCAGTCAAAAACCAGGGCATGTGAGAGTTTATATGGGAAACAGGACATCTAAACCTGGAATAAGGGAAGGGAGGAAAAGGAGGGAGAAGTGGGGAAGGTAAGACTCATCTTATTCATTTTGTTTTCTATCACCTGGTACTTCCCCTGGTCTTAGCGGGCACATGTTGCACTGGCACATGCTTCAGGCTGTAGCCCAAGGCTGGTTTAACCTACTACAGGGTTTAAGTTTTCAAAAAGAATTTTCAGCAGATGCACTAAATATGGTCAAATATTTCAGTGTTGTTCCTAATTATTTGAAGTTAACTATCTAAAATCCACTGACTATATATTACCTTCACCCAGGTCTTCAGCCCCAGCTGATTCATAGGGCTGTTTAGAATTTAGAATTAAAACCCAATTTAGCATTTAGCATTAAAGCACTAAATTAAATTCTAATTTAGCATTTAGAATTAAAACCCAATTTTCCTTCCTTAATCCACAGACAACCCCAACCACACTTAAAGGACAGCGAAGAAGCCGCAATCCCTTCCCAGCAAATAGTGCTTCTTATCTTACAGAGCAGGTTCACATCTTGTCACTTCACTTTGACCTCCTGGTTATCCTGCCTATTTTGTAGGAAAGGAAACTGGGACCTACAAAGGTTGGGTCAATTGCCCTAGATCATGTGGAGGGCAGTTGGTGCAGCCAGAATTTAAACCACCTTGGCTCTGTCTCTGGTCCTCATAGCTTCTCTACCAGAACTACAGGACAGGAAGAGCTAGAAAAACCATTCCAGAGCTCAACTGTAACTGAGCATAAACTCTGAGCTCATTAGAAAACTAGAAAATTACATCCTTTTGCTCTTGTTCACAACTTTTAAGCTGTACTTATCCATAAAGAGGAATCACCATGTGTATAGATTGTTGTAACCTGATCTGCGTATGATTATCAGCAAAATAAACATGATTATGGTTGTTTTTCCCCCTCTACGTCTAGTTGGCAGAGAGAAACTTCGTCCTTCCTTGGCACCCCTCTCAACTGTCAGAGACAAAGCTGTCCCTCCGAGATGAGGTCTCTTTCCACCCCCCACACCCCGCTGTCTTTTAGCAGCTGGAAGTTTGAGGCCTGTAGGAAATTGAGGAGTAATTTTTAGTCTGTGTTTTTTTTCCTTTAAATCACCAACTCTGAGATTTCTAGGTGTTACTCTGCGTGTGTGTGCTTCACAATATCAACTTTCACAACTTGGGATCTGCTAGAAAATGGGCTTCCGAGCTCCCTTCCTGTCCCTCCACGCAGGTCTCAAGCCTCCTCTGTCTCTGCTCCCTCTGCATGTTTCTGCCTTTCCCTTGTCCACGGCCTTGGTGGGACCCGCCATTGTTTGCTCTTCTTTCTAGAGAATGAGTCTTGTCTCCAACTAGGTGGGAAAAACCGCTCAGGACAAGACCATCAGAACAGCACTCGGTTACTGACTTGTATGCTGTGCATATGTTCACTGTTCACATAATAACAGATATTTTACGAGTCATACTGTGTGTCAAGCACAGCACATACTGTCCTGGGCACTTACTCAACACCAGCACTGTGGAGCACCCATCATGAGTTTCTGTGGGCTGGGACTCACAACTCTGTGCATCTCTCTTCATCAGGCACCTTGTCAAAAGCCATCCACAGTATGGGGATAACGCAGCAAGTATCTGGTGAACGTGTGTGTATTAAGTACCACTGAATTTTCCCCTCACTGAACACCATTTACAAACAGAGGAAGATCTGTGAAAATTCCCATGAGGCAGCAGAGAAGCATCCAGAGGCCACCGCACATGTCTCATGGCCACTCTCCACCCTGTGATGGCGGTCTGCACAGGGCTTCTTTCTGGGGTGGCTCCCAAGTAACCTCCCTTCAGCTTTCCCCCTGCTGTTCTGTGGTGCTTGTCTTCCAGCAGAATCTCTCTCACTTTAACAATTAAATGGACAACCCAGGAAACCTACACTTGGAATTCAAAGAAATGTTAGACTCCTATGGAGTGTCTCATTAGGTTAAAGGAAAGTTACGGAAAAGTCTGATGGGAAAATAAGTTTCTACATTTTGCTTAGGGCCCAAAAAGAATCCCAGATTTTGTTTCCATTCAAGTGCATCTAGTAGTATTTATTTTGATTCAGGGAGATGCAGTTCGTTTTTAGCATTCACAAAAGCTTCTTGACATCAGATCCAAAGCCCGTGCCGTGGAGATACGGTTAAACATTCTCACGCAGCATCACTGAGCCGGAGAGCAACCTGAGAAACCTGAGAACTCTACGTGTGGGAAGATTCCATCCGGCTTCATAAAATACTACCTGGACCTGAGAACTCTATGTGCAGGAGGATTCCATCTGGCTTCGTAAAATACTACCTGGACCTGAGAACTCTATGTGCAGGAGGATTCCATCTGGCTTTACAAAATAACACCTGGATCTTCAAGGTTGGCAAAGAAGAGAAAAGCTCCTTGGGAACTTAGTTACTGGGTCTCACAGCACAAGCTCTGTGTCCTCAGAGTCGCCGCCATCAAGGAGGCCTCTCACTGGTCAATGCTGCGGCCTCTACGTGGACCAGTGTGTGTCCACAGCTCCTCCCCGGTTCCCCATAGCACAACTGGGAACATTTAAACAAAACTCTGCAGGAAAGGGAGGGATACTCAAGGGGAATTTGCTGCAGAAGGAAGCACCTACCGCTGTGAGTTTACGGGTCTTTAACAGAAGTATCACTGCAGAGCTATGGCCCTACAAAGCACTCTTTTGCCCCTATCTCCTGTGAGTGTGCGGTCTCTCAAACCCAGATTCTATGAAGTTTAAGATGAGACCTCAATCCAGAGCTCATTCTTTCTCAGTTCTGACCAAGACAACCTCTCAATTCCAGTTCCCAATCTGAGGAAGAGCCGCCCCTTTCAGAAAAGGTACTGGGCCCTCCCCTTGGGCATTACATCAGTATACAGGCAAACGATCTCTCCCCTACACAGAGAGCCTCTTAACACAGATGCAAGGATGCCTCCAAATGCTTTAAGTCTAGGTGCACCTGCAACAGCTACAAACTCAACATACCCAGGCAAATTCAATACTGCACTCCTAGAAGAAAGTTTATTTTCCTTCATTACAGGACAGAAGCAAAAGTTGCAACAAATTTCACCACTCATGAACCATTTTCCAATGTGCCAGCAACAGACGCCGTTGATAGACACCCCATTTGCAGAGGTGATGGGGTGATCAATGGCTTCTGAAAAGAAAGTTTATGACCCAGTTATATATCAGAAAGGTTAAAGTCCTAAGACAAAATTTCTGGAACATCTTCTCCTGTAGCACAGGGTTCCTCTTAGTGTTTCTGACTGTGAAGAGGAGATGGATGGGAGCAGGCAGGTGGTATCTCCTTCCTCCGTTTTGATGTCCACCGTTGCTTCTTTATTTCCTTTTCCTTTTTCCATTTCTTTTTTTTTTTTTTTTTTACATTTTAAAAGTAATGGTCTTAAAGTTCTTCAGTCTTAAACAAATCATAGAAGGCTTTAAAAGTTGATTTTGTGCATTTTGTATGTCATAGTTATAAGTGGATTTGAAGTCCTTATAATACTTTATAAATTTCATCAATCAACATCCAGGTAGGTAGAATCTTAGATACATGATGATGGTTATGAATTAATACTAGGCCGGTGTGTGCTGGGTTTGTCTCCAGGCCTTGGGTGAAGGCTGCGATGGGGTGCATGACATGACTCAGGAGGCACTCGGTGGGAAATCAGGAGAGGCAGTGGTAACACAGCACCTCAAACATCTCAGGGCAGCTGGTCTACACCAGGTACACAGTAGGCATGAGGAGTGCAAAGATGGGAGAGGCAGGGGCCCACACCTCAGGGAGCACCTGGATACAGAGACCGTCCCTGTCCCCTCCATCCTCAAGTCTTGATTTCTTCCGTCTCTCTCAGGTTGGAGGTTAACTTGCTGCTGAAGAGATTTCAACAGCATGGGAACTTACATATAATCTGAATAATCGAAAGTAAAAGAGTTCATCTTCTGGGTCCTACTTCTGCTATTTTCATCCACTGCTTCCTACCCATGTGCTAAGCATTTTCATGCAGCCTCACGTGTCTTTTCAATAAGAAAGCCAGTTGTTAACTAATTCACACTTAGGTGGGCTGTTAAACCATAAAATGTTGACGAGGAAAACAACACTTAATAATAAATCATATCATGGTAACGTTTCTATAGCCAGTAGGAAAATGGTTTCAGGTGTGAATAATTCTCACTACTTCATGGATCACACAACATAGATACTGTTCATTAATGACTCTAAAGTCAATACAGGACGTGAAACTGTAAGGAATTCCTTCCTACTATTGTCCAGGCAGTGAAATGGGACTTTTTTTTCCGTTTGGCCAGTGTTCACTGGTTCCACTACGTTTCTGATCAGATCTTCACATTTAATTTCTTCTTAGGTATTCATGCATCTGGGAGTTCTTATTTACTGGAGACTCAGTATCTCCTGTTTGCAGGCAGTGACTGGGTGTTCAGTGAGTCCAGATATCTCTGGATGGATGCTGTGGATAAGCTTGGTGTCCAGTGGAATCTGTCTCATGCACAGAGGATGAAAATCCGAAAGCTCACATGGGTTCCAGCACAACAGATAGCCTGTCCCACTAGAGTTGTGTTAGGCGAGGTGGGCACATTTGTGTCATCTGTCACAACTATTGACCCCTCTCTTTTCTCGGTAATAGCAGATACACTTGCCTATCGCCACGTGACTTGGGGGAGCTGATCCACTACCAGGCTTGGCCTGTGGCTTGCTTTGCCCACAACAGCATGAGCAGTGTGATGTGCAGCATATCTGAGCAGAAGCTTTAAAAGCAATTGTGTGGTTTGGTTCTTCCCCTTGTACTTCTCATCTTCCATGAAAATTGCCTGTTCCCCCAGATCTCTGCTCCTTAGCCTGAGTCCTGGAATGAAAAGACACAGTGTCACAGTAGTGAGATATTTTAAACAAGAAAGAAACGTTCGTTGTTATAAACCACTGAGATTGGGGGGTTGTTGTCACTACAACACACCTACTACAACATGATATGGGCACTAGGACAAGGGACATGCATTTCATCCCTTGTCACAATGATTTTAAAAATCCATTACTATGCACAGGACTTGGCGTGATACAGGCATCAGGCAGACAGGATAACAAGTGGACTGGGATGCTTCCAAAGTGTTTAGGGATTTCAACAGTCCTTTCAGTTGAAGGAAGACTGATCCTCCACCCCACACAAGAACATTATTAGTGTGAAACTCTCAAGTGCTGTATCCTAAACACACCCCCTTAATAACGGAAAGAAATCCTCCCTCCTCTGAATTAAATAAACCTACGTTATTCATCAGATTTCTATATAATATTGCTCCTACTTGTATGTGTAATCATAAAATAATTCATAAAGTTTCAGGTCAAGGAAAGAAAAGTAAATATTCCATTTTTAGTCCTGACATGGACACCCCTAATAAAATGTAGTCACTAATAAGAATCTTGTTGATTGTATTTGCTACTTATTTTTAAGTGTCAGTGGATTAATACTATAACATGGTTTTTCTTGGTTGATCAGAAATGATACCTGTACATTCAGAGAAGTCATAACCCAATAGCTAGAAGTGTCAGATTACGGCTATGGGTGGTCTTCTCTTTTGTACTGTTGAATGAAGAGAGACAAAATGGTCAAACCTTCTTGAAGTAATGCGTTGCAAAGAACAGTTCAACCTGAGTGGTAGATTTGAGAACTAAAGGATAAAGCAGCTACAGACAACAGCTAACAGACTGACTATGTTCTGCCTCCATTCCAAAAACATGTCACTAAAATGACAGTGTCTTTGCTGATTAAGGCTATTAGTAAAAAAAAAAAAAAAAAAAAAAAAAAAAAATTGGACTTAAGTCTCTTGTACACTCGAAATTTACAGGTGATGGGTGAATTTCACTTATCACAGTAGAAATACTCGAGCCAATCAAAACAGAGGTGTACACAGCACAAGTAATTTATTAATTCACTGTTCTTTCCTGAAATGGGCTTGAGACAGTGCTATTGGCTCCATATTTTCTGGTTGCAAAGTTTAAAGAAAAGGGCACGAGAACCACGAGACGTCCCTGAGGCCAGAGCCCCATCCCATCACCTTCTCGCTGTTTGCCCATAAGCAAAGTGACTTCTCCAAACCTCTTCATGCTACACAGGACATCCCGCTGGCCTCACAACCTGGCTGGAAAGATGAGGGGTGTGGTGTGATCGCACCTGGCACAGCCCTCACCCCAAGAAGGGTCACTGGGGCTGCCTCCCTCTTCAGGTCCCTTTAAATTAAATGTTTCTGTTCTATAGAAACACATTCATCTCCTAATTCTATTTCCAAGGTGTTTCTCCTTCCACATGAATCAGTAAAGCCTCTTTTTACTCTTAAAGTTAAAAGGACAACCTCTGTAACTGATTTCTCTAGGACATTAGGAGAGCCACACCAAATGCTCTGAGATTGCAGAGGTGCAGGGAGCAGCTGGTTTTGGTTGAACCCTCACCGGACATAATGACATATGTGTAAAACCTCTGGGAAGTCCTGTAGGAAAAAAGATTGATTAATTTGTGGGGCGGGGGGGGGGCGGGATTTGCAAGAAAAGTGTAGCATATTTTTAGTACAGCATTTTAATTTTCATAACTGATCTGATCTCACAGTAAAACTTACTGACCTCAATTAGTGAGAACTCAAGTCTTTTACTGAATTCTCAAGTCCTATTTTGATAAACTAAGAACAAAATATTTCTACATAACATATAGAGATATAATTTACATACTGTAAAATGTAGCCTTAAGTGTCCAATTCAGTGGTTTTTAATATACTCACAGAATTGTGAAACCATTACCATAACTAATTTTAGAATACTTTTATAACCCCATAAAGAAACCTCATGCCCATCAGCAGTCACTCCTTCCTCCCCATCCCTCAGACCCTGACAACCACCATCCTGTTTCTATGACTTTACCTATTCTGGAAATGTCAGATAAATTGAATCATACAACACGTGGTCTTTTGTGACTGGCTCTCACTAAGTATAATGTTTTCCAGTCCATCTTTGTTGCAGCATGTGTCTGCCTTCACTCCTTTTTGTGGCTGACTAATATTCCACTCTACGGATCTATCAAATTTTGATTATCTCTTCATCACTTGGTGAACTTTTGGGTCATTTCCACCTTTTGACTATTAAGAGTAATGTCGCTCTGAACATTTGCGTACAAGTTTTTTTGTGGACATACGTTTTTACTTCTCTTGGGTATATCTCTGTGAGCAGAATGGCTACGTTGTATGATAACCCTATTTAATATTCTGAAGAGCTGTCAGTCTTTTTCAAAGTGTGCCAGCTCAGTTTCTTTTGATAAAAAAACAAACAAACAAACAAACTGGAGGTTAAATGTTCAGTCGATGCAAAGCCCTGCCAAAGATGTTCAGTGACTCAGATGACAGTCTTTGAGGTGCTCATTGAGTCAAATTCCTGTCTCCCTGCTTCCCCATATCCCTCTCCAGGATGCCTCCCTGTCTCAGGAATAAGGGGTCTCAGCCTCCCAAAGCACCCTACGAATGCCCACTGGCCTCTCTCACACAGCTGTTATGCTGACTTCTGGGTGGTGGCCCTGCTGGGTGGGCAGCTTTGGCTGGACTGCTGGGGATCAAGCCGGTCCCCCAAGGAATCCAGACTCTGGCTGTCCAGTTGTGAAGGCTCTGTTGTCTCTTTGTCTCAACCCCAATCACTGTCATATTGGTTTTCAAATGTAATCTGGGAGTCCCTGAGGTGTTTTCAGGGATCTAAAAGCTCAACATTACTTGTATGATAACACAAGACATTAGTACTATGTGCAGTGGGGTTTTCCAGAGCCTGCATGAGGTTAGGTATTTCGAAAGACTCAGTGCAGAAGCAGATAAGAAAACCCAGTTGCCTTCTATTAAGCTGGGCATTATAGAGGTTTGTAAAAATGTGAAATAGTCCCGCTCGTCTCACAATTTTACTTTCTTCTGGACATGGAGTTGAGCTGAACAAAGGCTTCTCCCACAGGCCCTGCAGCCTTCCCCAAGCTACACATGGAAGTTGGGCAGCTAGTCCCAAAGTTACTGGGTATCTTATATTATTCTGACATTCCTGTCATGTTCCCCACCCTGACCCCACAGAGCTCCACGTGGGAGAAACACTAGGATGAAATCTTTCACTTTTCTGACCCTCCCTGATCACAGAGACCTTGCACACGCCACCTCCTCCGCTCCCTCCACTCCTGACTTGTGGCCACTGCAGATGTCCGGCCAGCCAGACCCATATCTCATGGTGGGAGCCATAGGAGAGTCTGCAGCTCAGAATCATAGAGGGGAAAGATTTGGTTTCAGCGCCCCCCAAATACCGTCACTCTGCACTTCGTTTATCAAGTGCTTCCCAAATTCATACAACCTCCTTTCTTAAAAATAACCTGTTAATATCTTGGGGTTCCAGGTTTATGCAGAATGCTGTAGAAAGTATTGCCATTAGGAATTACACTTGTTCCTTAGTGACTACAGACTTTAGATATTTCTGGAAGTTCCTCATGGGACCTAAAGCTGGTTTTGGTTTTGTATTTGTTTTACCTAAGTTAGTCACATTTACAGGAAAACTGCTTCATGATCAACCCAAATAGAACAAAATAATCTCCAAATTCAGACTCTAGAGAAGTCCAGGTGCTTCCATGCACTTCACACGTTATGAAATCCTAATTAGGAGAAGAATATTGTTCATGCTCTTAGGATTCCCGTTAAGAATGGCTCACTGGCTTCTAATTTTCCTGTGGAAGTACTTCTCTCTCACTACTAGCAGTGGTGGCATTTGTGGAATATCACAAATACCTGTGGATCCCCAGGCCAGCGGATCTCCAGGCAGGGCCCGAGGATCCTAAAACTGGAGGATCCTGGAATAAGGGCCAGGAAAGCTCCCAATATTTCTTTCTGCTCCATCGTTTCCAACTCAGTTTTATTGTGTTAATGCCTGGATAACAGCCCCAAACAACTCCTTGGCTTCAAACGTAGGACAAGCATAGAAGTAAAGAAAGAATGGAGACCCAGTACTCCAGCGACTTTCTTTAGTCACTTACTCCTCAGCCCAGTGAGGAAGCGCCCAGGTTTCCACCTAAGCAAATGCCTCCTGATGGCCCTTTTGCAACATTAAAACATCATTTAATCAAGCAGTACAGATCTAAGTATATTTTATTCAAACCTAATTATTTAAAAATCCTTACTATCTCCAAATGATGCACAGAGTAGCTCTCTAATGATGTTGTATGTTGAAGACCACTTTGAATCTAAAAAAAGAGAGACAGAGATCCTGATTTTGTAGTGAAGATGCAACGACATATATTTCAACAATAATTAAATCCACCAATTCCACTTCTTTATAACTGGAATAAAGACTGTAGCAGCATTAAGAAGTCCCATCTTTCTCCTTTTCCTTCTTGACTTCTTCAAGGCTAGAGGCCTATTAGCTGACAGACTAATAGAATGCAAATATGATACAATCCAATTAGCTCCAGCTTTGAAACAGAAGGGTGGCTAAGTACCTGCTCTCTCTCAATGCAATACTCCAGCAGCAAGGCTAGTCCAGTTTCTCCCATCAACAGTCAAGCCCTGACCCTAAGCTTGACTACTTTCAGCTCCATCCTACGTTCTTCAATGGTGCCTAGCCCTATGTTACCAGTACATGGATGCTGGGATTGGGGGAAGGGAGCTGGAAGAACCAATCTAATTAAAACAACTTTTGCTTCATCTAGTTAACAGCAGGTGACACTGAGTTCTCTCCTTCCCACGTATAACATGAAAGAGGCATTGTCCTTCCCTGTGAACACAATCTGGAACCAGAGAGAGCCACCAGCCACAGAAACGATAAGGCCCCATATTAACTATTTTCTCATTTGTTAGCTTAAGGAGATCATTTTCTTCCATTTTTCCACTTCTTGAAAGTATATCTACAAGTTTTTAGCCAAGAATTTTCAGATATAGTTGGTTTGGGGATCACATATTTAATTTGCTATGTGTTTATTTTTTTTCTTTCTGAGAAAGAAGAAGAATGCTAAATAAACCTCAACTTCAGCGCTCCTGTTATTCCAATGGCCATCACCTTGACTAGATTTATTTTCATTGATTTTGTTTATGGTCTTTCAGCCAATTATCAGTCAAGATGCTTTCATAAAAGACTGTGAAATTCAGAATAAAAGGCACAAAACTTATTGCTATGAATTGTAACCTCTGATAAACCAATGATATATGGCATGATTTGAGAAAAATTTTGTTGGCACATTGCCAAATGTATTTTTGACCACTAAAAAAATCAGTCAGTGATGTATATGCTCAAATCACAGTGGAACACTGAAGTCATACTGGTCACAGATCTCTTTGATAATTCACTGGGCTTTTACTTATTGTATTTAAAAGCCATGAGAAACCTGAGAAATGATCCAATCTGGCACCCTCAAGTTAATAGGGAACTCGGTTTCATAGAATTCTCTGTGAATCTGCTTTTAATTTACATTGATACTTCAAATTCTACATGGCAGATCTCAAGAGTTGTTTTAGATGCATTACCTTTTCCCCAACTAATTTTATAACTCAATAAAAACCATAGTTCTGGTTTTACTTCTGAAACATGACCTTAAATATATAAACTTATTTATCTTAAACAAAATTAATTGTTTGACAAAGAGTTAGCTGCTTGTAGCATGAAGCTTGAAAAGCCAGACACTGTAAATAGTAGCTGTAATTATTTCCTTTTTCAGTCTGAAAATGAACATCATATTCATGTTTGTTCACATTGCTGGTTCTCTTCCATGTGACAGTGTTGCTGAGGAATCATAGCAGGATACAAGGGGTTTCTGAAGACTGGAAAAAGGCAAACAGCATATTGTGGAAGTAGGTAAACAATAACCTTAGCCATTAAAAAAATGCTATATATTTCAAAAGTGGGTAAACAATAACCTTAGCAGTTAAAAAAAAAATACTAGAACATTCATCAAGCAATCAATCTGTAGCCACCTAGGAGAGTGTGCAGGCTGGGTAGCTATCAAATTACTTTGTAAAAAGGAAATTAGGCCAGAGGAAATTAAAATCCATCCGTGATAGAGCACGGGGCCACATAGATAGACAGAGTGAACCATGTATACTGCAACGACCTCCTTCTATCTGAGGTCTCTCCATGAGACAGGATGAGCACTTCGTCAGCGAGAGCCTGCAAATCTCTAATCGCCTCTGAGAGCCAGTGACATGGGACCCTGTGATAGGTAAGCCATTTCATAATGAGTCCCTCCTGCTCTTTTAGTAAATAACTCTCTTGGGAAGAAAGCCAAGAAATCTCAGCCCTTCTTTGAGTTTATTTCTAGAGTGATTCCAGTTGTGCTTGGCTAATGTCTCTATGTATCAACAGACAGGTGTACAATAGGCTGGAAACGTTTTCAGAGGCTTATATTTAAACTGGAAGGCACATTAATTTTATTTTTCTTTCCACAGGTAAAAAACTCCTTCTTTCTCCCACTGTAGGCTTTTTGTGTTTTCAACATACCCAGCCTCACTTGGAAAAATAAAAATAAAAATAAAGCACCCACTCACATGAGCAGCCAAGTTTCAGATACCAGCAGGCACGGGCTCTTCCAAATGTCTCCTGCTCTGGAGATGTTCGCAGTCCTCAAATCAAATCTGAAACAAACAAGCAAATAAAAAAAATTTAAAACTTACTACCAAATATCCGAGGAATAAGACTTAAACTCTATTTGGAAATTGAATTTCTTCCATAGTCAATCAATATTTAATAAAGAGAGAAAAGGAGCTCATTACAAAGACCATCTTGTTTCTCCACAAGTCATCTATGTGAGATTCCAGAATTTCAGGGCGATAAGTTCTTAATTGGAACATTACATATTCTCTTTGCAGCCAGTAAGCACGCATCACTTCATGAGAAAGCACCGCGGCCAACATTTCTCCTGCTCTGCTCCGGGTTTCAGTGAAGGGCAGGCCTGGAAGCACCTTGGGAAACAAGGTAGAGCCAAGCTAACCCCGGAGAGCCGCTGAGCTTACGGAGAGTTGAGTGATTACGCAGGCATAGTCTTGAGTTTTATTTTCAGTTTGAGTACTGCTAACTAGTCTGTACAGTCACAGGCTTACTGGAGGGAGTGTATTCTACATCAGCTATATTCTGTCTTCCTTAGCAGCACTTAATGAGTCGACTAGAAAGCTGTTCCCAGCCAAGCCAATATCCTATGAGTTATAAATGACATTTCATGCTCATATGCAGATTTCCTGCACTGAAGTGAATTATTTACAAGGTTGGGCTTACGGATTCCAACGATCAGCTGCCTGAGATTTACACCCACCCGTTCTCTCTGCTGTCTTGCCGGGAGACTGTGACGGTTCCCACTGCCCTTTAACATCTGAAGCTTTCACGGGAGCTGCCCTTCCTGCGGCAGGTGCTCCCTCGCTTGAGATGGCAACTGGAAAGGCCGTGCACCCCAGGAGCTAGAAGGTAAACTAAGGCTCTCCTAGAGTTGCTTCTCCCTGCCCTGGGAGGATGCTGTCTGCATGTAAATGCACAGGAGGAGCACCAGGAAGAATTTAAATTCTGGGGAGGCCTTCCTGCCCATTAACAGTGATTTTATTACCTTGGGTTTTAGCTAATTAGTTTAATAATTTCTTCCTGAATGTGTGAAAATCCAAATTTTCTCCTAAAGGAAGCTCTGTGTTCAGCAGTGTGCTCTGTCCGCTGTGGAACAGAAGAACCAACATGTCGTTTCTGCCTCCCAGAAACTCCAGGGGTTGAAAAGCCTCCCAACTTACAGCAAGGATGATGAAAATAGAAGTAAGAGTTCGGCACCAGACAAATCCACCAATGGAACAAAAAAAGCAGCACAGAAACCAAGTTAGGTACACAAGGGCCTCTAATCTATGATAAAATCAGCATTTAAAATTAGTGAAAAGAATGGTTTCTTAAATATGTTGAATGAGAACAACTGACTATGCATTGGAAAAAGTAAAATGAAGATCCCTACCTTATATCATCAACAAAAATAAATATATGTTAAATCAAAGACCTAAATGTAAAAATAAAAAACAAAGGAATACTGGAAGAAAATATGGAGGAACATTTCCGTAGCCTTGCAGTGAGAGTAAACAAAATGAAAGAAGGGACAAAATGACATATTTGGTTACCAAATTTTATAAACTTTTTCCCAGTAAAAACCAGACTAGACAAAATTAAAACATAAGTGACAAACAAGGGAGGGAAAACATTTACAACTGACTATTAATATCCCATATTCAGAGAAATCCAACTCATTGAAAGAAAATGACAGACAATACCCTAAAGGGATAAAGAATACATATAAGCAAAAAAGAAGTACGCACGGCAAATAAATCTGTGAAAAGATGCTCAACCTCAGTATTGATTAAAGGAATAAGGAAATGAATAACAACAAAATAGTTTCTGCCAAATCTGACTGTTAACATGTCATATATTGTTAACATTGATTGCTGTCGAGGCTGTGAAAAAATAGGCAGCTTCATAATTGTTGGCAGGAACAACCAACTGCTACAAACATTTTGGGGGCAGTTTGGAATTATCTAATGAAATATATTTGCATATCCTTTGGCCATGCCATTTCACTTTTATGGATCTAACAAAAAATCAAATAAAAACATTATAAAGGTATATGTACAGGAATTTTGATTGAGTACTGTAACAGTAAACATTGCCTGCAGCCTAATATCTACCAGTAAGAGATGCTTTCATGAATTATGATAAGTTCATAAAATGGAATGCCATCCTCTCATTAAAATCTGTAAACAACCAAATTTCCATCAATAGGGGAATGGTTAAATAAATTGTAGTGCCGCCATTAAGTTGAATGTTACGTAGCTACTAAAGAGAATGAGACCGAGCTGTACGTAGATGAAAAGATGTCTTTGCTACCTCAAGTGAATAACGTTGTAGACAAATGATAGATACTATAGATGAATAAGCAGATGATTGATGGATGATTAGATGCATCCTATATAACGTTTAGTTCCGTCTGTGTGTATCTACGGAAGGAAAGGACCCTCAGAGTTTTCAGTGGCGGTGATCTCTGTGAGTAAGGACGTTTATTTTGTGTGCAGCTAGGAGCTTCACTATCATCTCACATGTTATTCCGCCTGGTGGTGTGAGCACACTCCCAGGCAAGTCAGGATGCTCATCTTCCCCAGGACCGCAGATGTTGTCACATGTCAGGGCCGTCCATTCTGGCATCAGCAGAGACTCCCAGCAGCAGAGACCTCTCCCTCTGGCTGGGAAGCCAGTCACTGGATCAGGGACCCATCAGCCCCACTCCTGCTCTGCAAACTCTCAGCCATCTCCACACAGAGAACTCAGAGAATCGTTCTGCCACTGCTGATCACTGCTTGGCTATGGGAAGCTCTGGGCAGCTGTTACGTCCCCTCTGCCCTGAGATCCCTACATCCACTGTCACTGTGGGCTCTTGGTGCTTCCACGGAGCCTTACCTGGGAAATGGGTCTCTCTATGCCCAGATTCCCCAATCCTTTCTGGTGTTTTTGTTAGCTCCTCATGAGGTGTTCATGGTGCAGGAGAAGGATGACAAAGCTCAGTGTCTCTTCCGTTAGGGATCCACTAACAGAAGAGGGAGTATTTGTGCACTCCTCTCTCCCTATCTGTCAGTCCCAGGGAATCTTGATCTTGTCGAGACTGGGTGTATGACTGTTAATGGTCAGCCATTCTTACAAACACATTTTATAAACTGAATATTTTGTGTTCTCTGAATTCTAGGCTCTCAGAATTCAAAATTCAAGATGAACTTTCCCCCCCTTTTTGCTGGTGTCACTCATCCCTGAGCGAGGAACACAAAATACCAAAGCCAATTATGTGGTACGTTCAAAGGGTCCAAAACTACCCAGGGTGAAGCATCAGGCCACTACGTTTGTGTTCGCCAAATGCCCACTCTCTCCGATCCTCTTATTCTCTCTTCAAAAACAGACACAAAACAACAGTAAGAAACATCCTCCATTCTTACTGAGAGCTGAGAATTTGGATGATGTGGATGAGCTGGAGGAGGTTTTCCATTCCTAACACATGGAAGGCAACTGAATACATTCTCCTCAGCCACTGTAGCTCTCCAGAAAGCCCCTGGGCCTCAGTGGTAATGCAGGGCTCTCTTCTCCTTGACCCATCTTTCCCCTCCCCCAGTGCTCCCCCCTCTTCCTTCCTCTTCTGATGTGTGGAGTGGGTTCCTCTCAAGTAGGAACCCGGCAGGCACGTTGAGGCATCTCTTCAGCAGTCAACGGGGCAGGGGTTATTTTTTATTCTTTAGGCAGTTCCAGTCCCTAGCACAGTGCCTGGCATGTAGTAAGTGCCCAATAAATAGAGGAGTAACTTTGCATTTACATGAAATGCAAAGTTTCATGCAAAAAAATGCAAAAACTCTTTCATTTACATGAAAATAGTTTTTGTGACCAAGGCATATTCTTTACATTTCCTTAGGGACAAAAAAAATGTATTTTTCTCCTTTGATAATAAATTTTATTTCTATAATCAATAGTAACTTGAAACTCATCTTGGGAAACAACATGGATAGCCATGCTAGATAATGACTCTGTGTGTGTGTGTGTGTGTGTATGTGTGTGTGAGAGAGAGAGAGACAGAGAGAGAGAGAAAGACTCCTAGGCATCATCATCCTAAGCAAGTACAAATCAGGAGTTTGTTTCTTTGCAAAATAAATAGTTGTTCTTTGTTTTTTCTTTTTGATATTGTTTTCTAAGGTAAATACTATGAAGGGCACAGCACCCATTTGAAAGCCTATATGTCATTTTTTGATTAATTTATTAAACATATTTGAGGTGTCTACAATTTATTCATCCCTGTTCTAGGCAACGCAGATCACGTATTGAAGCAGACAAGGTGTTTGCACTCATGAGACTTAGGAGAAGGAAGACATCCTAAGTCAAGCAAGGATGGCCTTTATACAGAGATCTTGAGACAAGAGGGACCAGTCATATTGTAGAGACTGGGACATAGAACCTGTTTGGTCTGGCTGGAATGAAAATTGCAAGATGGTGGAAGTAGACACGAGAGGCAGGGGATGCTAAGAAACTGATTTGGAGGGAAGCAGATCATACCAGACCACGAATGGCCTTATGTGTCCTGTTTTATCCTGACAGCAATGGGAGTCATTAAAGGGTTTAAGTACAGGCATTGGATCTCTGCTCTGGAAAGAACAGTTCAGCAGTAAAATGGGAGATCACTGAAGGAGGCAAGATTAGAGGCAGGATGATAATTACGTGTCTTCTCCAGACACAAGCCAGAGACCACTGGTTCAGGTAGGTAATTTCACAGGAGATGATCAGAAGAAAATAAAAGCAGACAAAATCAAAGACATTTAGAATTCACAGTGGAAAGGCCTGGAGATGGACTGGGTTTAGTGTGGAGACAGAAAGGTTGGCAAGTGAGCATCTGGCACAGACTAGGACTCTGGAGGCTCAAATGGGGAGTACAGGAAGCATCTCTCGGGGGAAGACTGTTGGATTCCACCTTAGACTTTCTTCAGGAAGCATCCTTAGGATGACCAAGGGACACCCAGGTAGAGGGGCCCAGGAGCATCAGTGTGGAGGCCTGGAGCCTGGACCTCAGCAATTGCCAGCATGTTTTTGAGTGTCTTATAATCAGAACACAGGAAGTCCAAGAAGAGGAGAGGATGCATTTGTACCAAAAAGTTCACAGACAAAAGGCTATATAGAGACCCAAAGGTAAGATTGCAGTGGATTCAAATAAGAGTTCAGATTTGAATGAAAATACAGGCAAAGGGGCATTCAAGGTGCAACGAACAGCAGTGAGACGGGGGAGGCGAGGAGAATGAAAAATTGATACTGATCAGAGAAATCTATCAAGTCTTTTCCTACGAGTGGGGGTTCTTTAAACATACGGGTAGTCTTCCCGAGACTTGGCACTCAGAACCTGGCCTCTGGGACCCACATGCAAACCATCACTGTCATCAGGAGACTAGCTTTACTGTGACTCAAGGCACAGGGAGGCCAAGACATTTGGTTAACGTTTCATGTCAGAGCAACATGGAAGCCTGTGTGCCCAGTGCCCAGTGATGCTTCCAAACCTCATACCTCCCCAGATGATGGTCATCTCACTAAGATTGTTGCCCAATTCTCAGCAGCATCCAATGTCAGAATAGCATTCTTTCCACAAACCGGGAAGATTCTTCCAGAAAAAGCAGCAGGCAGCAAAATATTCTTAGTACTTGGTGGAGGGATTCCCTTTCTTTCAAAACCTAATTAAGGACTGGCAAATAGAAATCTTGCTCAGCTTAGGTTTTATATAGCAATTGATTGTTTTATTTAAGGGTCTGCTTTAAATTCACCAGTATTTTCTTCCTTCCTTTCTTTCCTTCTTTCTTTATTTTTAACAAAGTTGCCCACACTCAACTATTGTGAAAATTCAGAAGACAGAGATTAAGAACCTTTCTAAACCTTGTTTGTTTTCACATGTACTTGCCCTCTCTTAGAGAATTTGGGCATAATCTCTTGAAGGCCAGAGGTCAGAACAGTGTTGATCCTGGAAGCTCAGGAAGTTTTGGGGGACATTTGGAAGTTTAGATATTCTGGGGTCCGTGTTCTATGCCAAGAACTAGTCCCTCAGTGTGTAGCAGCAGAACAAGTGTAATGATTTGATCTCTTATAGCCACTGCCACCTTCATCTATATATTTGCTGGTGATTTATTAATACCTGTTCTACCTGTCTCAGCCTGCAGGAGACCTTGTATTGCTGCATGCCTTCTATAGACTAGAGAGAAATGAAGGGAGCAGATGGGATTATGACTTATTTTCCAACGTTGAATTTATAAAAAGATCTTTTGTCAGACATTGCACAGCAGTTTGTGGGATGAAATTAATCCTATGAATAAAATTGCTAACCTCACCTAAAATAGGTGCTTTATTTAAAGAAGGATCGATGAGGCTTGCTAAATATTATTTTTAGTGTTGATAAAAGCTTTTCATAATCTCAGGCTGCAAACATGGGCTGAATTGGCAGTTCTGGATGCCAGGCCAGTGCGCTGGAGCTGGCTAACGATGTCACCCACAGTGTCAGTGAGGCCAAGCCACCCCGAGCTGTCTCCAGGCCTCTGTCCCTCCTCTGCAATCTCAGGATAGGAGAAATGTTTTTCTCAATGCGTGTGAATCTAACTTTGGACACATCTCACAGTGTCATTTTCCAAGGATCATCATTCGTGAGTTAGACAGCAAAACGTTTAGCTGTGTCCACCATGTAACAAAAAACATTCCTGAGGCTGTCAGGCCAAACCCCTGAGCTCTTTGTTCATTGCCCAATGGTCTCATGGCTTCTGGTTTTTCGGGGAATATTATGACTGGTCTACTATTTTGGTGCTGCTTCTTTTTGAAAAGGTTCACAAATAGAGTTTATTTCAGAGTTCACATGTACTCAACTTCTATCTATCATCCTTTATACAAGGCTAGTAAGGGCTTTGAGAAGTCAGTGCATCCTACATTACTGTGCTTGTGGCTTTTGGTGTCTCATTCTCAGAGAATTATTCCAGGGTTCCTAGCTATTCTGAACTCAAAGTTCCTGTTGCCATCAAACAGTACTTGCTCCGGTGAGTATAATCCTCAGCCTCAAAACACTCCAAAATCTTGGAGAAAAAAATTAAAATTTAAAGTGCGTTCATTAGATAAAAACAAATGGTCGACTTTATTGTAATATTTTGATTATATCCATCAAAACAAAGAAAATGCTTTTCCCTCCTTTGTCTCTTGTAGCTTTCTCCATTTGAAGCCATCCAGGAACACAACCGAAACACAATAAATGACACCACGTTTCTCTCTCATGGCCTTCACACCATGGATTTCTCATTCTCAGGATAAAAAGAAATTAAGAGGAAATCAGATTGCGTAAAGATAGCAGATTAATGCTCACTTTTTAAAAGGAGCTCCACAGACAGAATGAAGAACGTGTAACTTTTTGCAATGATAATGTCTGCTTTGCTCTTGAGAGGCACTCTTCCTTTTTCTGCTCAGGAATATTCCGGAGGAGAGTTGCAGATGCCACCCAACCCTGCGAAATCTGCCCTGCGAGTCGAAACAGATCCAGCAGTGCAAAGAACTTCTTCATTAGGACATCAAGCCTGTAGTCATATTTTCAATTGCTGCTGGAACTTTTGCCTTGCAAGTGCTTTCACTTATTTCGGGACCACCTAAGGCTCTGTGTGGTACACAGCAACACAGTTTGAGATATTTCTGTGATGTTCTGTACATTATATAGTTGCTAACAACCTGTCAAAGTCATCCTGACACCAAACTGAGAAGCTGATGGTTTGGGTAACGTATTAGAGGAGATGAAAAAAACGACAGTCCTCATTACTGTAATAAAACCAGCAGAGACACACTGAGAATCAATTACTGATTGTGACCTAATGAACTAACCCTCAGTCAAGTAGAAAACTGCACCAAGCCTCTTACATTATCAAATGATTTAGGATGGAGCACTGTCTGAAGACGGGCAACAAGTTGAGGCAGATGAGTTTTCTTATATTGTGGCTGACTTAATTACCTTGTTCCTGAGTGCAGAGATCAAATTGAGCAACTTGAGGTGCTAAAGCTCTGTGCCAGCTGGAAATGAAAAGGAAATAATTAACACCAACAAGAGCTACGTCTAAGGTTGTGGCACCTCCTGACAGAAGCAAGGAGACTCAAAGTTAAGGCGGCTGCAAAGTCCTTGACGAGGTGAGCCCTGCTCTGCCCGCCTGGCTGGATTCGTCCAGGTTGCCTGTGGCAGCTGTGCACTGAAGAGTCCGACTGGGGAGCCAGGGATTCAGAACTCACAGCGCAGCCCAGCAACCGAAGGGCAAATCCACCTGAGGACCGGAGTGCAGATGGCTGGGCTCCCTGGAACAAAGTGGAGGAATGACAGAGGTGTAACTCATTCCGCAACCTCCATCTGTGTGTTGCAGAGAAAAACACTATAATGGAGACTATTCTTACACAGACACAGACACACACACACACACACACACACACACACACACACACACACACACCGAGTTCTTGTCACCAATGGAACAGTCTGCCTTTGTCTTTCATCTCCCACAATCATGTCCAGATTCCATTGCCCTGCATCACACATGGAGCCAGTGAGGTCAACAATGAATGGATGGTGTTCACAAAGAAACCAGCCTACGGAAGGGGACCTGTTACCATTCTTTGAATTAAGTTCTTGGAAGCCATTTTTCATCTCATTTGTCACTGTATTATTCTTCTCTTCACACATGCAGAGGTGGCAAGGCAATAAACCAAAACATGGCAGGCTCCTTCACTGCCAGGCTCCTACACTGCCAGTGTACTAAGGGGTACACTGGCCTCCAATGACATGGAAGCACAGGAGGACACGCCCAGGCTGCATCTGCACTACCTGCACTTCCTGACAGGCATTAGGAGAGGAGAGACTCAGCTCAGTCAACACAAAGCTCTGTGAAGCCAGCTTGAGTGCTTCCCACAAAGGGTTGAGTGGGATTAATCTCCCCACATCACTGATAAATCAGTCCCACCAGCACTGCATGTGGCATCATCAGACCACAAGGACACACTTCATGAAGGGGCTTCTCAGTACTGAGTCATCACTCGAAGACCTGACACACAAATGAGTCACAGCTGGGAGACTGTTTGGAGAAATGGGCATTTGAGAAACGGGCTGTGTAGGCTGTATCCCCTCCACAGGAAGTTGGCAAACCAGGGCGAGGCAAGGATGCCCCCACTACAGCCACACACTACAAATCAGGGGCAGGGATGCTTAACTCTGCCCAACTTTAGATGAGTTTTAAAAAGCGGCACTTCTCAGAAATCACCTAGTTAAATGAAGATTCTGATTCATAGTTCTGGGTGAGGCCAAAGATTGTGCAATTCTAACAAATCTGCGGCAGTGCCGTTGGCCTTGCCTGTCTTTGAACTATCCTGGGAGCATCAAGGCCTTAAAGCTTCTGTTCCTTCCCCCAGGGTCCTCATCCTGTTAGGCAGACATATTAGACATTCTAACTACATCCTATCAGCACAATTGTAAGTCCTATGAGCAACTTACCACTTCAAAGGAGGTAGATGGAGCCAAGTGCTCTAGTAAGTTTCTGGAGCACCAGGCCCTTTGGCCAGTCCAGTCTTCAAGGCCTACTTTTGGGAGCATGGCCTTCGGGGATCTCACACAAGCAAGCCAATAGGTGGTAAGGAGCAGCGCAGAATTCCCCAGGGGCTGGAGGGTGGGTTTTGATCAGGCCCAGGCAAGCACAACACAAAGTAAACCCATTCGGGCCTGTGTACCCTGCGCTGACCTGGAGTCACAGGGAGTAATTTTCAAATCAACGAATTGTATACAGACCATGAGGCAACTGCTTGTCCAGATGCCTTGCATAGTCCACTGATGGAAGCATTCACTAGGCTCCTTGCAGAACTGAGGACTGCAAAAAAGAATTACACAACATCCGGAAACTTGATAAAGAGTGAAGAGAGATTTGGCACAGGCATCTTCCTAACCCACCTGAGTCTTTGTTGAATGAGCACACGGTGCCTGGTGCGGCCACTGCTGCCGCCAGGGACACCAGGCTGAGCCATCATTCAGTGCTCCTCTGCAGCGTGCTGCCCTGCCCTCCTGAAAGCTGCGTGATTCATTGGATTTAATATTGTCCTGAGTCTCACTCCAGGGAATTCTGCAGGAATGTTGTTCAAAAAAAAAAAGAAAAGAAAGAAAAAAAAAAAGCACAGCCATTTAAAACACAGTCTGTAGGCTCCATTCTATAAAATAGGTTATTAACTTACAGTGATGGCAGCCAATAGTTCAATTGCTATAAGGTCACAGGGTATTCAACGGGAAGGGCCACATTTTAGATTGTTTTACCCTGACTCCCCGCTGATATGCAGGCTTTACCAGGATTAGTGTTAAAATCCTCACTGTGAAATGCAAGGCCCAGAAAGAAAGCCGCATCCTGCTCGCCTGGCCTCTCGACCAATGCGGGACCTGTAAATACTCCTCCCCTTGGCTGCTCTCAAGTCCCTTTATGATGAGGCTGGCTTGTAGCTGTGAAGGAGTCGCGCCGGGACTCTCTCCACCTCCTCCAAAGACTATATAATAGCCCGTGCAGACATTTCCTGATGTTTAAAATCTCTCCAATTTTCCTCCTCTGCTCCTGCATTTTTAATCTCTGGAATGCCTGTGACTGGACACATGTGCCCACTCCTCCCCACCCCCATCCACCAACATGAAAAGAAGATTCTGTCTGGGTTTGGGTCTGCTCTTTTCTGGATACCTACGAGAAGTTCATCGGTGCTCTCTCCCACTTGCCAAGCTGAATTAGGCCCCCAGAGGGTTTTCCTCCCACATTGCCTTCCCGCATCATGAGGGAGGCTGCTGCTGTCTGAAACATAAAAACCGTTTCTTAAAATTCCTTTCCGATCACACCTAAACTTTGACAAGTATTTGCAGCTTCTATCTCCTTTGAATTTAAGGAGGATGACAAATCTGAACACAGAACAAACAATATCTCCACCTAATGACTTCAAGGACAATTTTCAGGACTTGACTTCCAAGGCCTTACTGACTTCCGGAACTTGACTTCCGCAGCCTGACTGACTTCCGGAGCCTGACTCGGAAGGCCCTGGTAATTTTGAACCAGAGCTTTGTCAGGAATCTGCAGGCTTGGTGTCTGAGCCCCTCACAGTCAAGCCCCATCCACACACTGGACATCAGAGCTCTGCCCCATGGACAGTGCAGATAATGTTTAATTGAAAACAAAAGTGTCGTTTTGGAAGGCCTGCCCCCCACCCCCCGCCACCACACACACGTGGAGGCTTCAGAGCGGGCAGGGCTGAGCCTCACTGCCTTCTCCCTCCGATGTTCCCTGAAGCCCCTCCAATCTCCTGACACAGGCACCTTCTCCATCCTTGCCGCCTGCTGCTCTCACTGAGGGAGGCTGCTGTCCCTGCACTCGGAGCTCAGCTTCGCGGTTGAGATTCACACTAACTCGCCTCAAAGAAGCTACCAGCAGGGAAACATCTCCTTAGGGCGTGTCTGCTCCCAAACAGACAACACTTGGAAAAGATCACTTTTACTGTTTATCTTCTATTTGCCACAGTAGTATACGAAAATAGAGTATTTGCAAGAAATTAAGAAGAACAACGAAACTGAAACTCCCTGATGATCCCACCCTTGAGATAAACAGATTAACATTTTGTAGGATTGCTTATCAGTCTTCTCAGTCCCATTTCAAAAACAGCACAGCATACGGTATGATACCTCTTGAAAGTTGTCAACCATGAGCTTTACACCAAACTTGGAAATGAATATTCTGCCTTTTCTGCTTACGGCCTGGGTACATTTCCCACCTCTTCCTTTCCTCCCTTTCCTACCCCTCCGAGTGTTCTTGGAGGAAACTATGGTGTACCCACAAGGCCATTCTGGGGATATGTTTAAAACTCCTTCACAGAAACAGCCAAAGTGTGAAAGTATAGATCAGCTGCCCAGTGTTCAAAAAAAATCAACCATGCAGGGTTCAGGCTGGCCTTCCCACCAGCCGAATGAGCAGAAGGGCTCAATGCCCTGCAGATTTGGGGACGTGCCCTGACACGTGAAAGACTTGTCATCTGAAAATCACTGGGGGCCATAGGGGCCTCCCCTAAGGTCCTCAGAGGCCTTCCTTCATCCACACACAGCCGGGCAACTCCAAAAGATGCTGTGTCCTGGGCAACATCTGAGCCCCTCTTTTTGAGGGCTCAAAAAAGGCCATGTGCCCCTCAGAGTACCTGGCCTTCCCGTTCACAGCAGGTAGCTGATGTCGCTGTTGGTCTATATTTGGAGGTTAGTTGATGTTTGTCTGTCTTCCCCCATGAGATTTTAAACTTCACAAGAATAGTGACTTTGCCACTTACGCTCAGAATTTTATTTCTAGTGCCTGAAACTGAGGTTCGCAACAAATATTTGGTGAGTAGATGAAGAAATAACAAGTGGGTGAGTAAAAAGGGTGGATTTTCCAAGGCTAATATGGCCAATGGCCAGCCCAACCAAGGTCATTCCCCTCATAAGCTGTCACACCTCCTTTACTCCCAACCCTCCACCTCTACACCTTACCTACCATGTGTGACTCTGTTAATCACCCGCCAGGAAGGCAAAACTGAGACAACTAAAGTGAATACAAGTGCACACGTCTTCCTGTTAGGGTCCTGACAGTTCATGACAAAAAAAAAAAAAAAAAAAAAAAGGCAATGCTGGAAGCATCTAGCTAGGATCCCGATGATTTGAGAGAAACCACAAAATTTGGCTAATAAGGGATCATCTCCCCTTTATAAGCTCCAAATTTGACGGCCCTTCAAAGACACTTCCTAAATCCTACCTCACATTACCTATGATTCTTAGTAGAAGCTATAATTCCCCACTTTCCACAAAGTAATACAGACTACCAGATAAGGAGTTTGTAGAATTTCCCTATGCCCACCCAACCTATCTTTGCACTTCTGTTAGAGAAAAAGATATGCCTCTACTTCTCCAAATCTAACCAGGCTACTTTTGACTCTTTCAGTCTCTCTCCCCACAACCTTTCCCCACACATGCACACACATACACACACACATATATCTTTAATCTTTCCGTTTCATTTGTCTTCTTCCCTCCCACCTGTAAACATGCTCAAAACTCTTCTTAAAAATAAAACATAAGTGACCCAAATCATAAAACTACTTCTCTTCTCCAACTCTCTCTCAGGATAAGGACCATATTTATTTCTCACTTGTAGAAAGAAAACTATATGCAAAGAAATGGAAACCCATTTTCCTCTATCACAAGTCAATTTCTGCTAACACCACTGCTGAGACAGCTCTCTACTAAATAATCAGTAATTCCCTAGTTGCCAAATCCAAGGATATGCACGCTAAACAATGTCTTTATAGCATTTGATATTGCTAACAATCCCTTACTTCTTGAAGCATTTTTCCCTTAGCTTCCAGGATATCAGTATCTTCTGACTTTCTTCCAGTTTTTCTGAATATTTCATTTCAATCTCTTGGGGATGGATTCTCCTCGTCCACCCACTCCTCAAATCTTGGCGTTTTACCATGAAATAAAGGGGTTCTATTCTGGTCTTTTGTTCTGAAGCCACATCCTTTCAATGTGTTGACACATTAATTCCTTTGGCTTTAATTACTGTTTCTAGATTTTAATAACTTTGAAATATGTGTCTCTGGTTCTGACTTCATTTCAAAGTGTCAGAACCTTAGGTCCGGCTGCCTCTGGAGGCCTGCACTGAGTTTGGAGCTAGCATGAGCCAAAACTTGACATTGCTTTTCAAGCTCCTGTTCCTCCTCCTCTCTGAGAATGTGTCATCCTGTTTCCAAGCTTTGGATTTCCCTTAATTCCATGGTGTTCTGTCTTTGTGATTAGTCGATCACAAGTCACCTCAATTCTACTTTGGAAATGTCTCACAACCCTCACCATTTCTCCTTCACCCCTACTACAATTGTCTTAGATCACAATCCTTACCAATTTCTTCTTTTCATTTCATTTTTCTAACTGCAAACATAATTCATTTTCAATAGAAAAAAATCAATACATAGAAATTTCAAAGATGACAGCAAAAATTTCTCATAATCTTCGAATTAACTAATAGTAATATGTAGATAAATACTAGAAGTTACTGTCAAACAAGCACACAGTTTTGTTAGCTATAGTGTTCCCAGGATGCTTTTTCAGATAATTTTATATTGTCCTACATCAGTTTTACTGGATACATGATGTACCATTTTCTAATTACAGTATCATTCAGTTACACAATCCCTTAGCATTTGATATATATCAGTGAGGATCAAAACAGGAAAAAAAAAACCCACTCTACTATTTAAAACACAGGAAATTTAATGTAAGGAATTGGTTGCAAAGGTGAGTAAAGGACTGGGAAGACATTTGGGGGATGATGAAGCAATTCGGAAATAGTAACAGCGAGAAGACTCACCACCCTACTCATACAGTTAAGCATAGGTGTACCATTTTGTCTGTTTTAAATCTATATTGTCCATCTCTTCTGGTACCTCTGTTCTTCCTTCTCTGCCTTGTGTTGGGTTAATAAAATATTTTTAGTATTGCATTTTAATCTTTCCATGGGCGTTTTAGCTATCCCTCTTGCACTGTTTTTTAGAGGTTGCTCCAAGGATTACAAGGGCACCTTTAACTTATCACCGTCTAAGTAGAGGTGACGTTGTACTGCTGCAAGTAAAACATTGGAAGCTCACAGCAATATAATTACATTTATTGTCCTATTTATCCTTTGTGCTATTGTTTCCACAAATATCCATCGGTCAGTATTGTAAGTACCACAATACAATGGTAGAATTTTTACTTTAAGTACCATATGCCTTACAGAAATTAAGAAATGTGTATATATAGCATATATGTGTACATATATGTACATGTATGTATCTTAAATGTGCATTGCATATATTTTACCCACACTTACCATTTCTTACACTCTTCCTTTCTTCCCGAAAATCTGAGTTCTCATCTTTTGCCATTTACTTCAGCATAAAGAATGATCTTCCTTGTAATGCAAATCTGTTGATAGCAAATTCTCTTAGTGTTCATTTATCTGAAATATCTTCATTTCATCTTAATCTTGACAGGTAGCTTTGCTAGATATACCATTCTGGTTAGCAGATTTTTTTTTTCTACCTATGTGAAGAAGTCATTCTATTGTCCTCTAGCCTCCTTGCTTCTAATGAACAGTCAGCTGCCATTCGGATCATTGTTCCCCAGTATGTAACACCTCATTTTTCTCTGGATGCTTTCCACATTTCCCCTTTAACTTTATGTTTCAGGAGTTTGTCTGTTGCGTGGCTGTATAATTTCATGCCTGTCTGCTTCTGCTTCTGCTTCTGCTGGGATTTCTACTAGAAATGACCTGTCTCTCAACCCATTATCAACTTACCAATATCCTACCCGGGCACTAAAGACCAGTTCAAAGGTCTCCTTCTCTGTGATATCTCCCCACAAAACCCCTGACAGTGTAATAGTTACTTCTCTCCTCCCCCAACACTTTGCCTTTTCTCTTTATTATAGCACATGAAACATATCATTGTAATTATATTTTTGCATATTGCCTTCCATTTGACTTTTCTCAGTGACAATGGTTCTCTCTTATTCTCTTTGCAGTCCTTGTACCTATCACAATGCCAAGGGCATCATGGATGTTCAATGAATGTTTACAGGCTGATTGGGTGAATAAATAAAAAATTGAATTCATCAAAGACAATAAGCTAGTGTTTCTAGGGCCCTTTGTAAAGAGAATTCAAATGATATTTACCCTCAAGTTTAACCTGATGATGAGTAACACTGTTTAGGTTTTGATTGAGGACATATAGATTCCTGAGAAACCTTCAGGGAAAAGCTCTCAGGTTTCTGAATGGAGGCCAAGAATGAGTTTTAAATCTGAGACGAGTGAATAAAAGTAAAAGCAGTCCTTTTTTATTAGATGTTATCTTCCCAGTCATTATGAAATCATTTTGTATTCATTGTGATAACACCAATTATTAATGCACTCATTTGGCATTCATATGACTCTCTTATGCATTTCCATAGGAATTCTCTTGTAATTAACTGTTAGTTTATGTTAATAGTAATAGATATTTAAAATAATATGCTACCAAATAGGGTCACCAACAGAAAAGGGATCAATGTATTCAAACATGAGAGACTTGAGGGCAATCCCTTTCAGTGTGAAAAGTTCTTGAGATGCTACAATGGAATTTGAGAAACTGTAGAAACTCAACTTAGCCCAAGATGGGACCCTAGGAGTCTTGACCATCTCTCTTTTCAAGAATGTGATTTGAATTTAAAACAAAACTGTGACAACCTGGCATTTGATTCAGCATTTTTCTTTCAGTTTATAGGCAGATCAACTATGTCCTAAATTATCTATCTCATATTTGCTTCATTTACAACCTGTATTTTTCTATTAGATACCAAATCTTGTTTTCCTAAATGACTGTTCTAGAAAAGAGATTTGGAGGCAATATCAAGATAAAATGTACATTCATCCTCAGATCAAAGACATGCTGGGCCTACGAAGAACAGTATCTTGTGAAAGATGAGTTACTAAGCTTCACCTTTAAACAGAGCCATTCGAAATACAAAATGAAGATCATAATCTGAGCTCATGGGTTCATTAGGCTTGGGCGCACTTTGTGAGTTGCTAAGGGCGGTGGGGCTTGTCTCCCCCAGCATATGCACAGCCTCCTTTCCAAGTGTGGCCCTTGTCATTATAAACACTGAAATCACAGGCTTTGGTCTAACAGATGCCAGCTTTAAATCATCTGCCTTAAGCCCCAGCTTTGGTACCTGAGGTTCTCGAATGTGATGTCCTCCTTTCATGAACACCAAGAGGAACAAATCCCCAGTTAAAGGAATTCTGGAATCTGGCCACCTGAGTCGTAGGGGCTGTTGGGAGTTTCAACTACTGAGGCCTTGGTGGTTTCTTTAGAGCATCCTGGACTTTGCGCCCTACAAACCCCCACTGACTTTGGAATAAAGTTAGATACATAGTCCCCATGTCTCTCCGAAGACCACTAGGGCCACCCCATCCCTAAAAAATGCCTCCTGTCAGCATAAGGATGCCTTATAAGTGTACAGGCAGTGACATTAGTTCCTTAAAAACTGCTTCACCTTGCAGCCCACAGTCAGATGTGAAAGGGAGATACGTACAGCGGAGGGAATACATTGGTCCCCACGTCACAGGATTGGACGACCCATTGATTTCTGGGCCTGAGAGACTTGTGTTCGTTTGGTGTGGAAGAGGTGAAGAAACATTTGAACACTACATGGGAGAGGGAGAGAATAGCCCCCGATAGGTAAAGAGCAAAAGAAGCCCAAAGTGACACACCAAGGGCAGACCTTGACCTGCTCAAATGCTGCTTTGTGCAGCTGGGATCTCCTCGCTGCCCCTTCTCCAGGGTGACAGCTGTCAGGACAGCTGTGGCAGGTGGAGGGCACCCTGATGGCTCTGCAATGAGGAGTTGCTGCCAAAGGGGGGTAGCAGCAACTGTGGCAGATTTCCCAGGCAGGAAGCACAGGCACAGCACCATATTTCTAGGAAAATGAGCGTGGCCTGTGTCTGACAAGGGCAGGTGGGCTTGTGATGAACAGAACTGGATTGAAGGAATTGGGGCTGTCGATGCTTGTGCAACCTCAACACACACAATCACTGCTGGCTCACTCCCAACGTCTCCCTTTCCACCTTAGAGGTAAACCTGCATCTCTCCCCTTTCAGAGTCCTCCTCCTGGATGGAATCTACTGGTCAGCATGAATCCACATCGGCACCTAAAATCCTAGAATGTCAAAGCTAGACAGGCCCTCACAATGGTCTCATCCAACCATTGGATTTTACTGATGCAAAAACTAAGCTACCAAGAGAGAAATACAGGAGGCTGGGGCCACACTCACCGACACTTACCCAGTCTGGCTCTGTAGGCAGCATTCAACGTGCATCCTCTCCCCAGCGAAGCTGGTATGCCTCGAGGCCCAGGCATTTTCCAAATGGTTAAATGAGAAGACTATTGCCTGTCGTACTTATCCTGAGACAAGGAGGCAGTGAGCTTTGGAAAGCACTTCAGGGCTGTAGCATGCCCACCAGGAAAGGATGATTCCATCTTACCCCCACCCCACCTGGCACCTTACTCCATCCTCATGTGCATTACAAGATGCCATCCATGAACCTCAAATCATCTTTATTTCCTACTTACTCTATAATCCAGCCACTACTCAGAGCTCCTCTCCATGGTCTCCTTCCTGTAAGCAGGAGAGAGTACTGGGTCCACTCTGACCATGGACACCAAAACCATCACTGCAGCAGCAGTAGTAGCAAAAGGGATGGAATGGAATTCTACCCACTGTTTGCCCCTTTAAAATCCAGGCAGCAAGAAAGCTCCACACACTCTCTACCTTAATCATTAAAGAGCTTCATCTTGCCTCTACCGTACCATGCCTATAAAAACCATAAAGTAGAAATCTTTAATTAGTCAGAAAGGTCAGGCTTCAAATTGTATATTTAATCTGGATTTAAAGAAATATGTTCTGTGAAGAGTGATGCTGTGGTGTTTAAACACCTGCTGCTTCCATGTTTCAAGGCACACACAGGCACACACAGGCACTCACAGGCACAGACACAAATAAACCAACTATGCTTAGCACCGGCTACCTTTCTACTGAGAACCTTCTTTTAGAAATTAAGTATTTCAGCACCTGTCATAAGACAGGTGATTCTTCCACAGTAGAGAGAAATAACAGTAGCATATAAAAGGCTATTTTCACTTACCTTGATTACTATTTTGGGAAATGGGGGCTATTGAGATTAAAATTTCTCAGGAAACCTACCTCCTTGACTTTCTTCTTTTCTTCTCTCTCTCTGTACTCCAACATCTCTCTTCCTTTACTTTCAGACAGGAGCCTTTCTGGCTCAGGAGGTGGACGGCAGTGGCCAGCAGCAGTGGATGCCCCCTGGGGGAATGGCAGGTGGGTGAAGAAGCAGTAGACAGGGTGGGAGACTGGCCCCATGCAGGAGAGTAAGTACAGATATCAATGTTTCATGTGTGTGTAAACATCATAGGAGCCTGTGTTCTGACTGTTGGAGAAAGAAGGTACAGACATGAAAAGAGAGACAGAGCTATAAGAGACCTGTGTTGTTAGATTCAAATTAGAGTTATTGATGTACATTCATGATTGATTGATAGATAGATAGATAGATAGATAGATAGATGATAGATAGATAGATAGATAGATGATAGATAGATAGATAGATAGATAGATAGATAGATAGATAGATAGACCAATGGTGGATGAAGAGGGGGGAGAGAGAGAGAGAGAGAGGAAGGGAGGGGACAGGTGGATGGATGGATAGGTAGATATAGGATATATAGGTAGATATAGGTAGATATAGGAAGAAATATAAATGTGAGTATGTATACATCTATATTGTACATATGCATATTTATTCATACTTATAGGCAGACATTTTCTAGCCTTAAAAGTCTGAGCAGCAACACTACAAGTACCAATGAGCACATCTGCCACCCAGTTCTTGATTTCTCAATATGACTTTCCACTGAAACAACAAAGATTCCTTGAAGCAATGGCTAATATCAAACCAGGGTAGGAAAACATAAGATAAGCTTAGAACTGATTTTTGTGGAAGGAGGAAATAAATTGCCCAAAGAATGATAAGGACATGTCAAGGAGATGTAGCAGTAAGCTTGAAGTGTTACTACTTGGCCAAGGCTGGGACAATTTGAGAGTCAAAATAAATAATGATAGTAAGCAGACTGTAACCCAGTGGATAAAATAGTCATCATGGTGTTGATAAGGATACAAATACATGAATGAATAAGTGGAGAAGAGATAAATCTCTTCCTAGTAATGAAAAACCCACTAATAAATGTAGTAATAATGATGTAATTTTTAAATTGCCATTTGGCAGCCATCACGATGATAATCAATTCAGGTGAGAATCATTCTGATGCTAAAACTGGGATATGGAGGTTGGTCGAAGAAAAGCTTTCGCAGGCTCTCAAAACATCTCCCCACAAAACACTTGGCAATTTTTTGAGGAAGACAAAGTTACTTTTCAGTGGAGAAACTTGGCAAATGTGACTTCACCAGCAGTGGGACGAGTCTGCAGCCTGTCCACCTGAGAGGATGCACTCAAAGACACAGCACCCCTTTCCCTGACATTCCAGCCAAAGGTGCACGGCCTGGGTCTGCTTCTATGGAAACATCAGACACATCCAAATTGAGGGACAATCTACAAAAATAGCAGGCCTACCCTGTTCCAAAGTGTCGAAGTCATGAACATTGAGGAAACCATTACAGATTGCAGGACACTAGAGACAGGATGACTGGGTGCAGCCTGGGACCCTGGCCTGGGTCCATTGGGCATCAGTGGGACAGTTGGTAAATTTGGAAGGAGTGTCTGAGAAATGCGTCCAGGGATGTTGTTCGTACTATTCCTGCAACTTTTCTGTAAGTTTAAATTGTCAAAAAATAATAATAATGAACAATTCCTGCCACACTGGCTGAAGAATCTAGGAAGAGACTAGTGCAGCAAGAATTGTCCCAACAGTTGTGTCCTTTCCCAGTGAGCTTAGTTCTGCGGTAATGATTTCCCACAAGTATTTTGCTGTGAAAGAAAATATAATGAAGGGTACTTGGAATTGATGCACTAATATCTAGGCCAACAGTTCTTCCTTTTACTAACAAAAAGGAGCTGAAATAGCAGTTTGAGGCTGACAATAAGTATGTAATTTTTGCTTTGCTACTGACTTCCCATTTGTCACTAGACACAAAGGAAGGCACTCTCCTTCTCAACAAACATCAATGGCTCCCATTTGCCTATAGTATAAAGTCCAAACTGTCTAACCCAGAATTTGAGGCCCTTGACCTTCCATTATAGGTCAAACTCCTGCTAGCAATCTGTCCACAATTTATATACAGTATATTTTTACAAAATTCTGGTCCCCCAGTTCCTTCTTCAAAGCTTTCTCCAGTATTGTTATTATTACTATTGCCATTCCATCTCTTCCCCTCACCCACAACACATTGCCTCCATTTCTATTACAGCATCTACTTGATTCTTTCCTTTCATATAGCTAGTTGTTTACTTGTCTGTCCCACTCACTAGATTTCATGCCCTGAAGGATTTGTTATTTAGGAAATGATTTCATGGGCCCATGTCCTCTTATTCGACATGAAAAGACATATTCAGTAGGAATTTATTGAGTATCTACTATATCCTGAGAAACACCCAATATCATTCTCAAGATATAGTAGATATTCAAATTATAGCTGAATGCATCTTTCCATATCGAATAGCTTCCAGATAAAATTACCTTGGTCAAATGCTCAAGAAGTTGTTTACTTTTGAAACAGAGGGAGGTTTTCTGACACACACACACACACACACACACACGCTGAGTGAGGGTCACACAAACTACATAGATGAACTTTTCACTTGAGTAGACAAATAGATGGAAATAGACAAATAAATGGTCAAATGACTAATAGCATCCATCGCTGGTTTTAATGTTTAATGTTTATGGAGCACAAAATATTGAGAAAAGTATCCATTCCCATATACTCTAATGTAGTTATTTCTGTGTACTTTCCAGACTTACTGCTAGGAACAAAGGAAGAGTGAGTTAAGAGAAACGAACTTGGCCTTCTGTCCAAACTGAATCACTGATCACATCTGGCCTCACTAGAACACCTTTACTGGTTTCAATTCAATCCTCCAATATGTAATGTACAATGAAGACACAGTAGTCCAAGAATAACTGACTCGAAGTGTGTTTACAAGTATTTTGGTAGCTGATGGAGGGATAAAGTCATCCAAAGAAAGAATTTTAGCTTTTCTCCTTTTTCTTCGAAAATAAATACAGTATTTGAAAATGCCAGTACAGTACCGTGAGATATTTCAGTTAAAACAGCCTTGGAAATACAGAACCTGCTCATCCAAGAAGAAAAACATTCCTTTTACTGTGCAAGTAGAATGCATTCCTCTTCTCCTCCATTTCACAACTTGCATGAGAAGAGGGGAGAGCCTTCCATGTTGGTTGAGAAATGTCTTATCCTCAGGCCCCTCCAGGGCAATTACTGCTAAGGTGGGCGTGTCCTCTCCAAAAGGGTTGGCTACTTCAGGAACTAAAGATCGGTAACAGGAACACAGAACACTCAAGTGTGGTCTTAAACCTCACTCTATGGCAGATGGCATCTTTTAAAAATACAGGTTTTCTAAAAGGTTTGTTTTGGATTGGGATAGAGTTTACATCGGCATTATCTATGCAAAATGGATTTCCTACCCAAATAAACAGCATAAGTAGTACTTATTTAAAGGGGGTTTCACTAATTAAGATTTTTGGGTTTTTTTCAAGATGGAGTCTCACTCTGTCACCCAGGCTGGAGTGCAGTGGCGCACTCTCCGCTCACTGCAGCCTCCGCCTCCCAGGTTCAAGGGATTCCTGCCTCAGCTTCCTGAGTAGCTGGGATTACAGGCGCACTCCACCACGTCTGGCTAATTTTTGCATATTTACTAGAGACAGGGTTTCACCATGTTGACCAGGTTAATCTCGAACTCCTGACCTCAAGTGATCTGCCTGCCTCGGCCTCCCAAAAGTGCTGGGATTACAGGCATGAGCCACAGTGCCCGGTCAATTAAGATGTTTTTTTAAACTATTTTAAGCATTCAAAAATAATGATTTTTCGTGCAGCAAATTCTGAAATTGAGCATTAGGGAAAGCAAGCAAATGAATTCTCTGTGAAATCTCAGCGCTGCACAGGCAAGGCTCCCCAGGTCACACGGCAGCAGCCTCCTTCACGGTGCACTCTCGGAGGTAACAAACCTGTGTTTCCTCTAAGGCCTTGCTACTCAGAGGTGGTCTGCAGGTCAGCACCAGTAGCACCGCCTGGGAGTTGGTTGAAACAGGAAACCCCGGACCCACTAATCATGTAATTGATGAGCACGTGAAAGTCTGAGAGGCATTGCTGTCTTCCGAGTGAGAGAGGTTTTTCTCCACTCATTTTTAAATAAGAAAAGTTTGTGATCTATACATGATTTAAAAGGTTCTTCCCAGGATAATTGAACACAATTTAGAAGGGCAGGAAATCTCATCTTGTCCCATCACAAATTCTCTTGGACCAATTAAAGATTCATTAAACTCCTTGATCATTCTTACTGCTTCCACAAATGGATTTTGAGAGCCTGCTCAAATATTCCAGAGGGTTTGGCCCCCAGCACACCTCTGCTCCTTTCCTGTAGAAGATATTGTTCTTCAGAAGAGCCAGCTAATACTCATGTGGAAAGACAGGGAAGGGAAGCTCCCTGTGCAGTCAGGATGGCCAAATTGACCCAAGCAATCAACAGGTGCCAACTCACTCTCACACCCCAGTTCAGGTTTGCTCAGTAGTTGACATCGTCAAAGAATCTCGACATGAAACCATTAGTATACAATCGCCTTGGTCACATTGCAAGTCTATTTTTTTTTTTTTTTTTTTTTTTTGAGACGGAGTCTCGCTCTGTTGCCCAGGCTGGAGTGCGGTGGCGCAATCTGGGCTCACTGCAAGCTCCGCCTCCCAGGTTCCCACCATTCTCCTGCCTCAACCTCCCAAGTAGCTGGGACTACAGGGACCCGCCACCATGCCCGGCTAATTTTTTGTATTTTTAGTAGAGACGGGGTTTCACCATGTTAGCCAGGATGGTCTCGATCTCCTGACCTCGTGTTCTGCCCGCCTCGGCCTCCCAAAGTGCTGGGATTACAGGTGTGAGCCACCGCACCTGGCCGCAACAATCTCTGTATGTGACACTACCTGCTTTACCCACAATCCACTCTGAAAATTAATCTTCAGCATGATTCCTTGAGTAGTCTCTTCCTATTTTGATGCAGGGAAGAAGAGAGTATTTAGCTTTCCTTCCTACAAATTCCTCACATTCATTAAGAGGGCCTCTCACCACCAGCTATTTAATTATAATAATTGAGATTTTTTTAATTCACAATGCACTTCCTCTGAAATCATGAGCTTTTCAATACAGAAGCCCAAAAAGAGTGGCTGATGAATGTATTCACTGGATGAGAATGCCCAAATAAAACAATTGACAAAAGAAAAGTGAGAAAAAAACAGGTAAGCGGGATGGCTTTGCAACAGAGAGGTCTGTGTTATTTATTTCTAAAAATCACAGGGACAAATTATTTGGAAAACTACTAATGACAGTTCTGTTTCTTTATCACAGGTAAACTTGACATTTCTATGGTTGTATCTAAATGGAATATCAGATGTGAGCAATTAGAGCCTGTGTTACATTAACTGCATTATTCAGTTAATATCAGATAGCACCAAGACCCAAACCATTTCTAGTCCAAATATTTCCAAAGGAGAGAGAGAGAGAGAAGGTCCTGGTGCTATTTGAACTTACCCTCACACTAGCAAAGGTGGCTCACGGGGCATCTGCTAATCACGACTTTGAGCCAGATCCATGTGACTAGCAGCTTTAGACATTCCAGCAGATTCCAGAGGTAAGTGTTCAGGAACACCATGGACATGGACGTAGGGAAGGACTTCTGCTTTTCATCAAGATCTGTATTTATAACCCCGTATAAGATTCAAGCCACATCTCAGGCTCATAAATCTCCAACGTTAGCCGACGCTGTTTTCTTCTCGTATTTAGCTGCTTTGCCTTTGGAATTCATTTGTTTTGTTTGTTTAAGTTGCCTCCCTTCTGAATGGCTTTTGCGATGATTGCTTTCTCAAAGCCTCTGTTGATTGACAAAGATCACCAGGGTGAAGAGCGACCTCAAATGTTCCACCTTCCAACCCTAGTTCTGGCCCCTTCCTTTAAGCACCAGCCACAGACTGCAGGCAAATGCAGTCCAATGGACCTCAGACCCCTTCCTTCCAGGTGTGACTGCATAAGATCCAGATTCTGGAAGCTGTCACCTTCCGACTGATGTTTTTTTCCAGTTTAAAATACATGCAAGTATCTAGGGGTTGCATCCTGAGCTAGCTAACAGCAGTAGCATCTCAGTAGGTCAAGATGATATCAAGGACGCAGGATTTGCCGCAGTGCCCTTGGTCACCCCTCCCCCCCCACCTGGAGAGTCATTGTTGGATGGGATGGCAGGCTGGAGCCCCTGGCAGGCACACGGCCACTGCAGAGCGGCAGGCATGCTCGGCACTCAGCAGGAACGGCTGCAGTAGTCAGGGGAGGTCTACCGGGAACCACACTGGGGGAGGGGCAAGGAGGGTGCCATTGTCACTCCAGGGAAGGGTGCATGCCTTCATCTGCCACACTGGCTGAGATATCACGTAACCGCAGCAGCTGTCCAGGGGCAGCAGATACGAGCACAGCACACCTGTGTGCAGCATGCTTCATTATCATCAATATCCGTGCAGCCATGAGAGGGAGAGCATTGCTAGGATACAGCTGCACAGGGGGAGCATCCCTCCCTTGACGTTGGGAGTCTTACATTCATGTGGGGTTATTAGAAGCTAGTGGTTGACACAGGGGCTTCCCAAAGTTCTTAACCATCTCATGCAGTCAGACCTTCCCGTTCTTTCTGAGCTCATTTGATCTAACAATATTTTGTTTTGTAATCTCATCTTTGCCCATGGTTGCTTGGAAAGCTGGGCCCATTGGTCAGTTGGTTGGCTAACGGGCTTGCATTTGTTTAATTATTCTTTCTCTCTACATGATCCCCTCTCTGAGGAGAAGATCCAAGGCAAGGTGAGCTGGACAAGTTGCCAAGAAGGCTCGTGGTTGGGAAATGGTTGCTTTTCCAGTGTCTGACATGGCATCACAACTCCTATGCACCTGGCTGCCTTGCCTGTGCCCCCTTGGGTATGGCAGCATGGCACAGGGTCACAAGGCAGTGCCAGCCAGCCAGCTCCTCCAACCCAGGGACGTTTGTCAGCCTGAACGCAGAAGGCTCGATGTGGCAGTTCCAGGATTTCTGTGAGCATGCTTGCTGCAAAGACAAGAAAGAACGACACACCAAGTGGTTATCAGCTGGACCACAGTTCATTTATCAGTGATGGCAAGGCACGTTGGGACAAGCAGGGAGAAGGATGAAGGGAAGATGCCCGCCCACATTATGAGGGAGCCCAGCCCACAGCGACCCTCCTGTTCAGAGGCAAACTCCAAGGCATACAGCCATGAAAGAGCTGGAGCCACCACCAAATGCCAACCTGGAGAGCCAGGGACTTGTCCCTTTCAGGAACAGGAATCATCCCAGGCAGCCCTGCTCTCCTGCTCCCCCTCCAAACGCGTTCCTCCCTCTTTCTCTGAAACGTGAATCCAGAGCAGGAACCGGAGGATCCAGGGTGAACGGGAGTAGGTCCTGTCCTCACATTCACAACACTAAATGACATGAAGGCATCGCTGTGGATCCTCCACCTCGGGAAGAACCGCGGTGGTGACTGGATGCAGTCAGTCTGCACAAAAGGCAAAAAAAAACTGCTGAAGCCAAAGACCAGGCAACAGGGTGGGAAAGGGGTTTTCAATGGCAAAAATAGACCTCACTGGCAAATTGTTTAAATGATTGATTTAAACTTCCCCCTTCTTTGTAGCAAGAGGGAAGGTCTGTGAAATTCCCAGTCAAAATGGCTCATGAATGGGTAATCACAACAACCCTAACAGCCTTTTGATTTCCTGACAGATCCGTGGTGCGCGTGAATTTTGTGTGATTGATGGCTGTTGACTGACAATGGGTTTTATGGAATAACGAGCGGAGTCCCAGAAGACAAACGGCTGAACGCACAAATGCAACACCCTACCTGAGAGGTGTACACAAGCCGTGATTCAAGAGCTTCGCTTTCAAAGTGACCCCCAACAGCTCCACACTGGAATCAGAGAGGATTGGGCGATTCCGTGAGCCACCCGGCTGCAGAGGACATTTTTCCATCTTCCTTGTCCTCTTGTAACAGCCCCCTTTGCGGCCCCAAGTAGGAACATTGTGGACCTTGTCTCTGGTGATTTTGCCACAGGAAGGGAGGGCTCTTGGCACGGTAGCTGCAGTGACGTCCAGGAAATCCAGCACGAAACTCAAATCACACTAAATTATGTGCTCAGGAAAGTATTCCGGTCCATCAGTAACCCCAGTGAAAACTAAGACCCTGTGTGCTTCTAAGCCCACAAGTTAGTCAGAGAAGAAAGTGAGTGCTGTGGAAGGAAGCTGGACTCCATGCCCCCGAGAAAAGAGGAGTGGCTGGGAGTCTGGCGTTCTCAATGCAGAGGTCACTTGTAAGTCACACTTGATTTAGTTTACATACAGTGTTGTTTCTGTAACATTTGGGCACTTAGCTAAGCACAGGCCAGGTCAGAGGATGGAGTCCACTCAGAACTGGGCTCCCCTATGGGTCTGGAGCAGGTACCCAGGGGGCCATCCCAGGTGCAGAGGTGAAGGTGCATTCTGCTGGCAGAGGGTAGGACCACCTATACCTGAGCAATGAGGACACCGTCACTTTCGGCTATGGGGCAGACCAGAAGGGCCCTCATCGAAGAACAGGGTCCCTGGACTGTGAGCAGGGGACGTTGATAGGGAATCCCACAGAGAGCAGGGTTCTGAGATTTCAGCAGGCAGAAGAGCATCTGACACAATGGCAGTAGCTATGATGGCATCTGAGCTCTTCCTATACACCAGAGGAAGGCAAAGTGCTCTAAATACACTCCCAACGGTGGTCTAAGCAGCCTTTACCAATGTTGTTGCTGTTCTTATAATCATTAGAAAGATGGGTAGCAGGAGCCTCGAGATCAGAAGCTACTTGCCTAAGGCTCAAACCCAGTTCTGCTCGGACCTATGGCGTTTCCACAAGAGAGCATCTCTCAAGCCAACAGCAGGCCTCGGGAACAGTGGTGGAGCCTGACACCTATTTCTAGAGACAGAGGAGGCTGCGGATGACCCCCAGCACCTGGCACACACACACATCTCTAAAGCAGCGTTTCCCAGACTGCGTTCTGCAGAACATGAGAGCCATGGGGCATCAGACTGTGTTATGCAAAACACAGGGATTTGTGCCCAAAATGGTAGAAAGCACTGAGATAAGGTAAAGCAAGACTCTTTATTGCAGAACTTCTCAGAGCCTTTAACCTTCTCCATGACTGCGAGCCTGGCCAGAGCCTGTCTCTTCCCTCCCCTACATTGTCACAGAGGCCTCCACCAGCTCTCCCAGCACCCACTCAGCCCTTACAGTCAAGTCACTATTGACAAGTCACCACTATTCTGCCCAAACCTTCAGAGGCTCCGGGCCTCACTGAGAAGAAGAGCTGGAGTCCTTGTGGCAGCTCACGGGGTCCTTCGTTCCCCATGATGCAGCCTCATCGACTCCCCGACCTCCCCTCCAGCTCCATTCCCTTTGCACAGCCTGGTCCAGGAGCTCAGGTAAGCCACATCCAGGGCTGTTATCTATCTGCCCTGTCTGGATAGTCCTTCCCTCAGGTGTCCCGTCAGCACTCCTCCTTCCTGTGTTGGTCAACAGCCACTTCTCCACCGGGATGTTCTTTTCAACATGGTGACAAGCCCTCTGCTCTTCCTGGCACAGCCCATTCACCTGACCCTGTTCACTTTGCTTTTTCATTATATTTGTCACCTTTTCCTATGCGGCTTAATACACTGAGTTACTCTGTTTTCAGTGTCTGTTTCCCCTCCCTTGAAGGTAGTCTCCTTCAGAGCAGAGATCATTGCCTAGAACAGTGATTGAGACGTAGTAGATACTCAGTAAACATGCTGAAAGAATGATGAACGAATGAATGCAATATTTAATATGCACCATTCCCCCTTCAGTTACTGGGAAATTCATCACTTAGCAAATATGTATTGAGTGTCTACCATGTGTCAGATGCTGCAAGATGTAGAAAGGGGACTTATCTCTCACCGATCACCACAAATCACTCTGTAAAAATTGCCACCACAGAAAAACACTCTGAGTAGAAGGAGGATCATTAGTCCAGTGTTTGGCCTCCTTGCTCTTTGGGGCATGGGTTAAGAGAGAGGGGCTATTAGACTTTAGAAGTTTCCAGGGGCCGTAGATGATGAGCACCTTATCCAAGATCTCAGCACCTGAAACTACAGGACAGATGGAAATCCTGGAACTAGACTCCAAACTGGACTGACAGCCAGCAAAAAGGTGTGATGCTGTCGGGAGCCAGGACAGTCAAGACAGAAGTCAGGGGTGCACAGAGAGGACAGAATGGGGTACACATACACTTGGTGACTCATAAAGGACTGTGATGGGATAGGGCAGCAAAGACACCATGGAACCCAAAAAAGAGTGAGTAAAAGAGGATCCTCAGAACAGCTCCAGACCAACACCCAAGGGAGGAACTTGGGAATAGGGCAGCAGATCCAGTCTTTGGAAGGTAAGAGTTTTTTCATGTGGCGCAAGGAGCACTGGTGGATAGAGAAGGTGTGAGCCCAAGCACACGTAGTGACCTTCTAAAAGAAATGTTTTGAGGATTAGTAAAATAGCAAGTCCATTGTATGCTGAACTGTATTTAATCAATATTTATTCCAGCATTATTAGCTGTAAGAACAATAAGAGAAAAAAAGTGCCATGTAAATATAAAGTCTTATTATAGCTAGCAAATTGGATTTATAAGCTGATTAATTTAAAATCTGTTTGGATATCCTTTGGATTATGTTGCCAAGTTTCTGGTGCTCAGTTTGAACTGGTGACTTTCAAAATTGATGCTGAGGGCAAGAGACAGTGCTAATTAGTGCGTGAGCTTTTCACATCTGAAAATCTGGGAAGGAGTCCTTCTTGGGTCAAAAGTGAAAATGAGCTTGGTTCTCTCACTCTGATCCCTGTTGACACTGTCGTCATCACAAAACTATCATATTATTTGGCATTGTCACCAGGCCGTGTCAAGAGAGTCTCCAACCCAATGCTGTAGGGCATGGTGGCAGATCCAGGCCACGTTTTAGCAGGGAAGGGAATTTCCAGGAAGCAACCTGCACACTATGCAAGTGCCACAAACCAGTGGCTTTAGCCCTCTGAGTTCATGTGCAGGAAATTCATATGGGCCAATTTTAAAGGGGGGAAAAAAAAGAATGGAATTAATGAGGCATATCCAATCTAAAAGACAGTGTTATCTCCTTTATTTCACTACTTGTGTTTCATTTCATTGATTGTGCCCTATAATCTTAAGTCACATAAGCATATAAGATAACACAATGCAGCAGAACATAAGCCTTTACACCATGAAGTGCCACGCCGCACAGCCCATCGCCTCTCTACTGGCGAACGTGCTCATGCAAGCACGGGGATGATTGAAAGATCTAGCAGCTCCTTCCCTATTCCCTGCAGTCACATACAGCTTTCCTGAGTGCAGAATTCTGGTGCCAAGAGGGGTTTAAGACTGGTCGAGGACAGGTCATAAGGGACTGCTACTGGTTCTCATATTCATTCATTCATTCACCCATTCATCAACACTTCCTAGTAAACCAACAGAACTCCAATACGCTAAGCAGGTGTTTCCTGTGGGTTGGAATCAATGCAAATAGACTAAGCTTCCAACATTGTCTCATAAAGACAATGAGGTCTGAGCAAGGTGGGCTGCAGGCAGCAATTACACCAGAAGGGAAGGATGCAAACCCCATCGTGGCTGGAAGGGTAGACAGAGAAACCAGGCTGTCCAAGTCTGAGCCCAGAAAGCCTCAGGACTTTTTGACAGTCTGTGGGGAACCCTATGGCCATGGCATAAGCCATCCTTTGGCTTACGGCAACGAACAATGTAGCACAAGCCAACAACTAGAGTTTACATCTGGATTGAGCTGAAAAGTAGAACCAGAGAAATGCTAGAATTTTCTTCTTTAGATTTTCTAACTTCCAAGAAAATTACCAGATATCAGGAGCGTAAGTCAGACAAAAAGTTCAAACATTCACAGTCTCAAATACAGGGCATGGGGACCAAAGAAAATGTGTATCTATAGCTGGTGCTTGCAAACAGACTACGCAGGAAAGGAAGCGGTGTCGAGAGCCAGGCAGGGCAATACAGACCCTATATTTGACCACATATAGAAGTTTTATTTTTTCAGTGAATATTTGTGGGGTGCCTACTCTCAGGCACTGAGGTGCAGGTGAACACCTTCCGCTGTGCCGGTCTGTTTCTGGGATCGTGCTTCACTGATTCCAAATGCCCTGGCAATTGGGTGCATTGTTAAAATTCACCTCTGGTTCTGCCTTTGTTATAATCACATAAGCCTGGGTTCCTGGAACTCCAGGACCACTTCTCCAGGTCAGCAGTCAGTGGAAGCCTCTCATTGTCCTCTCCCAGGCCACCCTCTGATCACCAACGTCCCTGAGAATCATTAATTGGCTTTCTGGGCTACGTAACAACTTCATCAATAACATTCACCAGTCTGGAAGGTCACTGGAGGAAGGGAGGCCATAGGAAGTGCCTTGCAAAGAAGGTGCTGGGTGGGCCACTCCCAGGGTTCACGACTCTGTTCTCCAGGCCTGTAATCGGCATGCTGGGATGGGTGCGTTGTTGACAGGAGGACAGGTCGTGGCACTGTCTGTGAGTGAGTACGGCCACAGCTAACGTCCTCAAAGCAATAATTCCATTTTATGTCTTTCACATTTAATAGCAAATTTGCCATTTAATCTTTAAGACAGAAGTTACTTATTCTCAATCTACCTCTCCTCGCACTGCTATAATCTCATGCCACTCACAGGGGCCAGTGGCACGAAGCCCATCACGCTCCCAGATCAGGCCCATCTTTTCATTAGTTCACATCCTTCCCGAGGTGGCCTCCTTTACAGATGGCTGATCCGCAATCAACACCAGTTTGTTTCAATCAGAGCGGCTCCCGTTACTTCTCATTTGAAAACTGTTCCTCCAGAAGCACGTTAGCAGGAGGCATCTAGAGCAACGGTGATTTTAACAATGGATTTTTCTTTTCCTTAAGAAGAAATACGGCTGAAATCCACAGGAAAAAAAGGAAAGAAAAACTCTGCATATTTGCATAGTTGTCCTTAGAACGTAAAGAAGATTTAAGCCTGTTCTACTCATTAATGTGTATAATGTCCCCTTTGAGCTAACAGGGAAATTTATCAATCCCATTTTCAATCACAGAAATTGAGACGAGAGGATAAATACCATACCCTGACCCATGGACCCAGGAACTACCATTCAAAACAAACACAGAAATCTATGCAAAGTCTGAATGCTAGACCTTCGTTTCTCTACTTTTAGTGCTGGGGAGAGTTTTTGCTAAAGGAATAATGGAGTCTTCTGACATCATTCACTCCTAGAAAGAGGAGCAGCAGAGAGAAGAGAAAAGCCCTAGCCTGGGAGATGAGGGCACATGCCCCCACCCGTCGCCTGCAGCCACTCTCTTCCTCCACGGGGTTTTTGTGAGCCAGCTGGGGTCTTACGCGTGACCCTGTGGTACTGAGGTTAAGCATGAACACTTTTTCAAAGGCTGGATCACCCAGGCTGGGAACTGCTGACTTGAATAACAGGAGACTGTAAAATGATTTTCTTATCTTGCTCATCCTGCTTTTATTTCACTTGGGTAAATGCAACATGGCCCCACACACACCCAGGAATCACATTTGTCACCAGGTGAAGGGGACAACTTAACATTCGATCTCTGGTGAATAAATGCGATTGTTTATTGCAGGAGGTTTTGAAAATCTATCGTTGCATTCACAAAGTGTGGGCTTCTGAAATTTGACATTGGGATCTTTGTTTATTTATGATTTATACAACTGGAATTGGTAATGTTTAAAGGAATAATTCTATTCCTCTAAAAAAGTCACAAGTTGTTTTGAATATTTCATAATTCTTTCAAAAAGATACTAAGAGCCATACCACTAAGTGACCATTGCTTCCTTCCAAGCAGGCATGTTGACGTGTTTCAACAACGCGGTCTCTTCTCAAAATATAATTGGAGCTCCTCTGCCCCATCAGCCTTCAAGGTACACTGCAACATCCGGCTGCAACATTGCTGTTGTGAGCCTTTGGCCGAACCCTCTTCTTCTCCTCTCACTGCACCATTACATCCTTACCCAGGTGTCACTCGGTGGTGGTGGCCCATCTTGTAGACCATGACCTGATGCAGGGTAGCAACTCTTTTCCTCTTCTCCTCTTTGAAGAATTTTAGGCAGAGATGTGACAAGATCGTTTTCCTTCCTCTCAAAATCTGGGAAAGATGAGAGTAAGCTCATTCAATGTGTCACTCATTTAACCCATTGAGCAAATATTTATTGAGACTCTACTATGTCCAGGGCATGATACTGAGGACAGGGATCCAATGGTGAGTGAAACAGGAGGACTCCCTTCTCTGAGTGAATTCATTAACTAGTCAAAGAAAGAACAGGCAAAGAATCACTCAAACACCTCCAAAGTGCGTGGCTTCTGCCCATTCCAATAAGGTAGATGAATGTGAACTAAAGATTTCTTAACAGTTCATTGAGTATCACCTGTGTAGAAGGGATTATATTGGACATGGGCACTTAGCTTTAGCAGAGCCCATTTTGACAACACATCACTGCTGTAAACCCCACGGGGGGCAGACATGACAACTCGCTACCTGCCATGCAGTTTCTAAGACAGCAACATCTCATTACAGGAAAAAAATCTGGACAATTTTCTGGCTATTGTCTGCATTGACATTTCTCCTGGACTGGCAGTCTTTAAGGAAGAATTTTGGAAGGAGGTACGATCCAATACAGAAATGAAGCAGGACCTTCTCCTAGCCTGAACTGGGTTCAGGTCTAAAACTGGACATAATCTCTCACCACCTCAGGCTTGGTATCTTTTCTAGGACTGCCTAAACACCCACAAACCAATGTGAAAAAAATGTTACGGCCATCAAAACTCATCAGGAGCTATTTACTAATTTTAAAATTAACCATTTGTTTGACTGACATGAGTTACAAAGCATTTGTGCATGTGTAAAAGTGATTCTGTGTGTAAGTACAGCCTAAATAAGTGTGTGAAAAAGAAAAAAAATTACGCAGCCACACTAAAGCACTTTTTACATTTTTCTTTATTTTCTAGAAGTAAAATTCCGAATGAAACAAACAGAAAGTCCTTTAGAAGGAGTTTTGAAATTGAATAATTGTTATGCCTCTCAGGAGAAAGAAGCAGGAGAGACGTGGTCCACAGAGCAGAATCTGGGGACTCAGTCTAATTCTGGCCCTGACGCCTCCATGCAGTTTGACCTTGAGTAAATCATCTACTCACATGAGCCTCACTTTCATCCTATCTGTAAATTTGAGCTTAGCAATGACCCTACTTACCCCGTGGGTATGCTGTAGAAAGAAATGAGATAACACTTCTGAACTTATGGGGAAACCTGGAGACAATGCAGAAGAGTGACAAAAATGATTAAGAAGAAGCTAGATTCCTTGAACAAAGGTTAAAAGACACTTGAGATAATTTAGACTAAAAAAGAGAACACCAAAAAGTGACTTAATTATTGTCTTCAATTTATGATATTTCTGTGTCACTCTCTCTTTCCTCTCTTTCTCTTTCACTCCCTGTCTCTCTCTCTCTCTCCCTCGCCCCCAGCATTGACCAACAAGAAGAAACTCTGTCCTTACCTATCACTCAACCCCTCCCAGCTCAACCAGACTATTAGCCTCATGACTTTGTTGGACCCTAAATTGAGGTTACCTACTTGAAAGCTGCCTCCTCTACCACCTTAAACTCCCTTCAGCCACTTGCATGTCTACTGACGTTGATCTGAAAATCCCCAACCTTGTATCCAATTTCCTGGCTCTTGGGCCACCTAGAATTGCTAAAATAAAATAAAAAGTCAAGTACAAACTTGTCATATGACAAAATTCACGTTGACCTGAAAGCAATCCTTATGTATTCCTCTTTATCCATTACTGTAGTAGCTCCTTCAGCAATGTCCTGACCTCAAACTTGACCGAAAATATTTGGATCATCAAGGCCATAGATCCCACTGAGAGAGGCCTCCAGAGAGAGTGTCTGGGGAAACAACAGTGACACATTGGTGCAGTCATTACCGGACTCATTCCAAAACAGAGGAAAGATGAGATGCTGGACCCAGAGCCTGTGCCAAAACCTTACAATTCACATCCAACTCCTTGAGCTCTGCAAAAAACACTAGAAGCCCACCACCAACAAAAGAGAGGGGAGAAAATGTAGAAACTGTAGTAGAAAAAAAATGTTAGAACTTAGGTTAGCATCCAATTGTTTAAGGAATGCAATAATGAAGAAATTGATCTACTCTCAGGGAACAAAAAATATTCTCCTTCCCTATCACTCAACACCGACCAAATCAATTGGAACAGTAAATAGGCAGATAGACAAAGAGAAAGACTTGACCACTTCACATTTCATGTAATGAAAACCAGCAGTCAGACAGGGCAGGCTTCCGTCTCTTTATTATCTCTGTACTTGCCAGCCAAGCAAAGCAAGCCATTACTTCCAATCTCTGTCATTCAATCACTCATCAATAATTATTATAAGCCCCGGAAAAGCTGACTGGCACCTGAATAGACATTAAAACTTGGCCCTCTGCTACTTACTCATCAGCGATGTCAAGGATGGAACTTAGCAGTTTTAGCAGGAAGGAATTAGTGAGTGAAGTTTTTGATTAGGAATCATAAAGCCAGCTTCTTCAAATCAGAACCTTTGCACACAATAAATTGATGCTTCTCCAACTTCAGCATGCTCAGGAATGACATTTACTTTTTAAAATGTGTATATTCCTAGTATTCTCCACTTCCAGACCTACTGAATCATGTATCTGGATTATTAACTAGCAACCAGGTGATCCCAAGTCATTGAGCCGTGTTGTAGTGAATGCTGACTCTGCTGAGAAGCTCTTCAGTGTCTTCTTTGAGAATATCTGTGAATTCTTACATGCATGAGAAAGCTAAGTTGAGGGTTGAGGAACAGATACTGGTTCAGTAACACACGCCCCAAAACTCCATTTTTCTATGAAATATGCAGCAGCAACTGTTACACTGACTCAGAAAGTTGCCTCGATTCCCCATCCCTTTCACCTGTCACCTTCATGGGAATTTCCAGCATGATTGTCCATATCACTGTTGCAATGCTTATATGCCTTATGAGTTATCCTTTTAATAAGTCCAGACTGAGAGAGCACTTTGAGACCATCAAATAAAAGCTGATCTAGAGTGACGGTCACATCACATAGTCCATAAGATCAGTACAATTCAGTTTTCACAGATCCTAAAGAAACGTGACTGTCAACTGGGAATCCAAGCCAACAAGAATTCCATCCCACAGCAAAGTCTGGAGTTAACATGTAACTCTACCTGGGTGCAGTCATTGTTAAAGGACATGTAGGAGGCTACCCTTTCAAGATTATTTTTGATAGGAATGGGTTAATCTTGTAATCTTTCTGCTTTTTGTTCATCTCCGGGCTCTCTATGGGGTAGGTAAATGTGCCATTGTCCGGTTTTTTTCACTGTGTGTCAGGAGAGTGGGCCAATTTCATACCATTTGCCGCTTTCGTTACTGTCTCAAGGTTGTCACAAGAATTGATAAATTTCAGACTGTTTTTCTTGTCCTCATTACAATCTTAAGGTTGTCATGAGAATAAATTGATTTTGTGCCATTTTTTGGTCCTCATTACCGTCTTTGTCATGAGAATGGCTTTATTTGGAGTCATTTCTGTTCCTGTAGCCATTTTTGTCATGAGAGAAGAGATTCATCAATGGAAAGAAACAAGCCCCATCTTAGAGCTGATCTTTGGAGCAGCGAGCTCTCGAGCAGAGAGACCCAGCAAGGGCCGGGGCGGGACAAACCATGGCCCTTCCTGTGCAGAGTTCACCATTGTGACTTTTGTGACCCTGGTGCGATCACAGAAAACAGACAACAAACAAAGCTCCCATCTTCAGTTACTGCTCCTGGCCTGATTTCCTCCTGAAGGACGGAGAATCCTCTAGGTTGGCTCTCGAGGACGTTGAGTGGGAGTGACCTGATGATCCAAGAGGAAACCTGGAGAGAAGGAAGCCATGTCGGTTGGACGTGGAAGGCAGCAGCTCACATGGAGGAGCTTTGGCAGACTCATGTCTCAAAGCTACACGTTAACATCCTTGGTTCCAGCAACTTCCTAATTATGGGAAGTGAGAAGACACAAACGTTTTCCCAAAATTCAACTCTCCAAGATGCTCTAACTACTCCAAAATACGTTTTATTTCATTTAGTGCAAAAATATTCAGATTCTAATGAACTCAAACTAGATGAGATGCAAGCAAACAGAGCAGCCTTCCTTAGAGCCCGAATGGGGACTCAGTGTCAGAGGCAGAGCAGAGGCCAGTCTTCAATAACGTCACAGGCTCAGAATTAGCAAGAAGATCCTCGGCTAAAGATTTCATCAGCTTGCTATATTAGAGAGACGTTTGCAGTCAGCATTTAAGAGAAAGGTCCAGGTGGTCAGTGAGCAAAGATGTACAAATCAGGGAGCAGAAGTAATTTTAGGGTTGTGCTGTCCAGGAATAGGTTTCGTCAATTATTTTTGTTCATCTCTTTGACCAAATTTAAATCAAGCAATCAGTTTTATCTCCTGGCTTTTTTATACAAAATACATAGTGGTTGACTTAATTAATTATAGACCACAAGCTGGAGAGGCAGTAGGAAGATGGTCTGAAGGAAATGAGGACCAGAAAAGATGAGGTATTAAATACATATGTGCTTGAGTACCTCCAGGCTTCCTGGAAGTAGACAAGCTGTATGGCCTATAACAGAGAAAGGATTTATAAAAATAGACTTATCCAAGTAGGCACCTGGGTAAAATTAAGGCTGAAAGTGGAAACAGCCTAAAAGGCCATCAACTGGTAATGGGTAAATAAAATGTGCTGTATCCATGCAATGGAATACCATTCAGCCGTGAAAAAGAATGAAGTACCAATACAAGCTACAACATGGATATACCTCAAAAAACATTGTTAGGTGAAACAAGTCAGACACACAAAACCACATATTGTTTGATTCTGTTTGCTTGAAATGTCCAGAATAGGCAAACCAATTAAGACAGAAATTATAGTAGTGGTTGGCTAGGGCTGGGTAGGCAAAGTGAGGAATGACTACTATTGAGTATGGCGTTTCTTTGTGGGGGTTGATGGAAATGTTCTAAAGTTAGATTATGGTGATGGTTGCACAGTTACGTAAATTTCCTATAATTCATTGGGTTGTGCAGTGAAAACAGGTAACTATTTGATGGAATGTAAATTATACATCAATAAAGTTGGGTTTAGTTTTGAAGTAGCTTAAAGGTTTTTGAATATTTGCCCTAGTAGACCATAGACATGGCTAAGGTGAAGTGGACTTTAGGGAGGGTGGCAGAAAGATTCACAGAAATCAGTGGATCAGTTTCATTTTTTAAGTGAAGAAGAAAAATGACAATCTTGTAAACATTTGCCGTGTGAAGACACCAAAATAAGGAAGTTGGGTCCTCAATGAAATTGGGGAGGACTTAATTAATGACCTGTTAATAGGCTGTGAGTGAACAGGAAGAGATATGAGAAAGAAACATGATTAGCAGGAGAGCTGTTACAGGAAGGAAACACCAAAACTGCTACCGTTGAATCCAATGGCATTTTCTAGTTATTGAAAGAGGAACATTTTATTTTACCTCCCAGTAAAGCAAACCCATTCTATTTAAGTTGACCTTGACACTCTTGTATTGGGCACCAAAGAATTGGGTAGGGATGCTTGGAGATGCTGTGATTTTGAGGTGCTTAAGGTCACCTAAATGAAGAGAAAGGTACATCATTGCTTTCCAACAGCACCAGGGGTGAGTGTGGGAAGAGGATGAATGAATCACAAGGATAGAGCAAGCAAACCCCCTTCCAGAAATCCCAAACAAGAAGAGGGAGCCCAAGTTAAGCTTTGCTGACTTGGGAAAGAATGAAAGAAAAAAGTAATTAGGGAAAAGAAATAGAGGAAAAGAGAGGGGGTGGTAAGAGATTTCTGGGAATGTGGCTAATGATTTGGGCACTGCTGCTATCAAATTGTGGTAATGGAACCAGGACCCGTATTTCCATGTTGTTTGACAGTGTTACAGGGTTAATGTCCTTGGGCCCAGCCTAGTAAACTGGGGTCCTTACAGGTTAAACTCAATAGAACGCCTGGACTGTTCTTACAGAGCAAGGAGCTGTCAAGTGGGAGTGTACACTTCCAAGTGGGCAGGAGTGTGTTGAATAATGGTCAGTGAAGGGCTGGCCAATAAAGGAAACATGTCAGATAAGAAACCTGGCCCGATGGCATGCCCCTTCCCCAATTCATGCTCAGTGTGGCCTGAGGAGGTGGATCATCACTGCCTTTTCCTCTTCAGCCTGCCCCAGAGTGGAAGGCCCCTTGGTGAGGCCCTCGGGGGGGCAGTTAGTCCCAGCTTGAAGTCAGAAGGCCCAGAGCACTGCACCCTGACGACACCATGGATCCGACTCCCTGAGTTCAGTGACCTCGCGGTGCCTTATTGCTTTTCACTAATTTCTCTGCAATTGTACACTTTTAGGCATCTCATTTAACAAATTGTTAAGCTCTTTATGCTATCAAAGGGGTCATGTGATGTCAGAAGGATTCCAAGACACATTCCCTCATTCACAATTCTCCTGCTAATATGAGAGGCATTTGGAGGAGTGTGAAGAGCCAGCACATCTTCCCTCTCCTCCCTGCCCGGGTGACCTCCAGAGGGCCATCTGCTCCCCAGAAGGCAAGGCCCCCACCCTCTGAGCTCGGCCTGCGAGCTGGCGATGCAAGTCAGTCTGCAGCTCAGGGGGAGATACGCTCATATCAATGATAGATAAATCCCAGCTAGAAATACAGGTCCGTGACAACCTAATCACTGAAACCCTGTCAAGTAACCCCTAATTTTGAAGTGAGTGGTTAATTCCCAGCAAATTGATTTATGCACTGTTTGAGGTTTGGCGAGTTGTGTTGTTCATCTGTTATTACCAGGAACTCGGCTCTGCCTATTCATTTAGAGCATTGACACAACCCAGTGCATCTCCCAAGAAAATCTCCTTTGTCAGCACATCTAGAATTTGCTAATTAAATCAACGATGACATTATTCACTTTCTCAAGAAAAGAAAAAAAAAAAAAAACACAATCCCTCCCCCAACCACCAGGCTTTTTTCTTTCTCCCACTTTCATCGTTTTCTCTCTCTCATTCTCTTCTCTCCAAGTCTGAGTTTGGTAAGCCGCAAGAATCTCAAAGTTTAACTGGTCTGTACTGGGTTTTATTTTGTCTGCAAACAGCAAACTGATGGTAACATCCCACCATTCAATTAGGAATAAACATGCACGCACACAGCTGCCCACGAGTGCGCACGCGTCAGCACGCCCACATGAGCATGTGCACACAGCACAAGTCCACATGCAGGACACAGCTACATAGTTGCCTTTAGGAAAAATATGATGATTCTGAGCATCTTTGAGTCTTGCTTTTTCATTTTTATACCAGAAGTGTGGATTTCATTAAAATGAAAGAGTTGGCCAGGGCTACATTCATTGTCTGTATTATTGCAGCTGAAGTGAACTCGAATGCGAGGAAGGACAGGCTGTCCCCAGGGCTCAATAATTACAGGGCCGTAGTATCGCTGTTTCTCTTTGGACTCCAAGTTGTAAGAATTTACAGAAGGGCTGGAATGAACTATTTTACACATTTTGGACGTTTTAAGTCACGTTTCTTCCTAAATTGGAATTTTGTTTTTCAACTCATGGAAATTAAAAGGTAAAATAAGGGAAAGAAGATCTAGATACTGTTTTGTTGTTTTAATGATGATCTAGAAACTTCTCCCCTGCCGTACATAGGCAAAATGAGAGCTAAAATCAGAAGCAGAATAATTACTTTTCAAAACAACATTATTTATGTAGTCTCTTTTTAAACAATAGCCTTAGAGTTTTTCATCCTTAGCAAGAAATTGGGTTTTTTAAAAAATGTGTTTAATTCACTAAGAAGACCACAGTCAATTCATGTGAGATGCCAAGGGCACGGTCCTGTGGTATTTGAAAGGTCAGTGTGGTTTATAAGTGGAATACTTGGGCACCCAAATGACCAGGATGAAGCTGCTGGGGCCAGGGCTGAGAAGTGTTTTTCCTGGAATACATCTGTTCCATGGGCTTATCTGAAAACAGAACAGACATGGTCTGTTACATTTGTTCCTTTGGGTCAAAGTTTTAGCCTGCAAAAAAAAAAAAAAAAAAAATGTACCTGAAAGAAGTAATATATTTATAAATAAGCAAAGCTTTAAGATAATAGACTCTGCATCAGGCATGACCCAACCAGGAATTAAATGCAGAGAATCAGCCAGGTAGGTAATGGAGTTGCTTAAGAACAAAATAGGGAACATTGAGGCAGCCTCTTAATTTGTAAGAGCAGAAAGTCACCATAGCTGGAGGCTGGAGGGACAAAGGAAGGCCAGAGCAAGATCACACACAGAGAAGACCCAGCTCCCCAGCCAAAGGCGGAAGCACACCCAAGCCTCTCCGTCTGGCTCCTCCATCTCTCACCCATGCCCCCAAAGGGCCAGACCTAGCCAATGGCCACTGACTCCTAAGCCCAGGAAATGCAGCCTTCAGACACACAGAGGGCAGGGGAGGGTGAGCAGGCTCCACATGAGCCTTCAGCAGCAGAGAGAGGGAAGATTGGCCGTAACAGTTATTCATCACTTAGGACAAGTGAGAGTTCTGCCAGGTGCCACAAAGAATTCAAAAGGAACCAACCAGGGACGTGTGTTTGAGAAGAGAGAATGCGAATTTCGGGAAGTCCCCATGGTGGAACTTATTCCACCTCTCAGACCCTTAACTTTATTTTGTATAAAATGAGATAACAAAGTCCACCTCACTAGAAGCACAGTTAAAATCAATAATCACTTGTAGGTTTCCTTTTATTTCCTCCTCCCCAAGGAATTAACAATTTAGAATATAATATACCGATGTCCTAAAAGTAGAAAATGTTACACACTGTTTTCTCTGCCTGTGATTTGTCCATCCCAACCCCTCCAAGGAACTCCAAGTGCCTTGCCATCTCTATATAAATTAAGTCCATAAATCTCACATTCACATTTGCCTCTTACCTATCACCTGCACCCACCCCCCCGCCAACAAGCCTACTCTGCTCCAATCACAAACACATCCACAAAGATCCCTTCTTTCTGCCATTTTACTCTTTAAATCAGGGCTCTGAAAATGACTGTCTGCAAGCCAACTCCACTGTCCTCCTGCTTTTGGAAATAAAGTTTTATTGGCACACAACCACACCCTCTTTGTTTGCATATGGTTTACAGCTGTTTGCATGCTACAATGGCAAAGCTGAGTCATTTTGACAGAGACTGTGTGGTCCAAAAATCCTAAAACATGTACTGTCTGCCTCTTCATAGAATAAACTCGATGATCCCTGTTTTAAATGATGGCTCTAAATGCATCTGCTCCCTTGAGAATGAATAAATACTATTAATCAGTCTCTGCCCTTCTTTAACCACATTTGAAATTCCATCACCACCACGATTTCCCAGGCTCGTCCAGGTAAAGCCAATGTCTTCTCCACACCTGCCTGTGCCAGGTGTGGACATAAGTCTTCATTACTGAACCTAAAGGAGAGTTTTCCCCTGGTACAGAGGCTTCACATTCCAGGGCCTTGGGGTCTTGCTCAGCACCGTACCAACTGGCTGCACCAGCCCTAGCAGGAAGTGCTTATTTAGGAAGAGGTCAGAAGGTAAGTGGGAAAGAAATCCATCCAACCTGACATCTGGTTTGGTAAAGGGAGACAGAAGATGTAGGTGCCTTGGAGAGGTGAAGTGTAGAGACACTTGTCAGACCCCATTAGCAGGCTCTAAGACTGGGAACCACAGAGGAACGTAGGGAGGAGTAGATCCAAGAATAGAGCACTGAATACTTGGAGGATGGCACAGGCAGAATCTGGACCACAGACATTTGTGGGAAACAAGCCTTCTCCCCCGCAGCCAGAGGACACCCAAGATGCAGACAGGTGCAACCACGAGCTGTGACTATTTGCGCAGTTTCATGGCAGTCACGCTGTATTTGTAAAGTGTGCTTCTGCTCCCTATGCTTTGTTTATAAAAATAGGGAAAGAAAGGTTTGGACTCCAGTGGTTAATTTTAAGTTTCAACTTGACTTGGGTAAGATATGCCCAGATAGCTGGTAAAATATGATTTCTGGGTGTGTCTGTGAGGGTGTTTTGGGAAAAAATTGGCATTTGAGTCAGTAGACTCAGTGGCGATCACTCTCCCCAGTGTGGGTGGGCATTGAGGGCCTGTTTAGAACAAAGAGGTTGAAGGAAGAGAAAATATGTTCTCTCTGCTTGAGCTGGGACATCCCTCTTTTCCTGACCTTGGACATCAGCACTCCTGGTTCTCAGGCCTTCATACGTGAACTGAATTATACCACCAGGCTTTCTGGATCTGTAGCTTGCAGATGGCAGGTTATGGGACTTCTCAACCTCCATAACCACTAGAGCAAATGCCCATTGTATATGCATTTCATCCTATTGGTTCTATTTCTCTGGAGAACCCTAAGACATAGACTATATCTGCATTATCTTTCTTTTATCAGAAGGTGGCTTTAGACACAGGTTATGTCTATATGAAGCCAAACAAGAGGACGGTACAGGAGAGCACTCAGTCCATTGGCAGGTGGTTTGGTCTCCATGGGCGAGACCAGTTGGTACATGCTGGTGATGGGTCTAACGAGGTGCTAAGTGTGCTGACTGAGCCAAGGCTTCTTTGTGTCAGTAGCAACAAGCCCCAGTTAGCCTCTGCCCAGCCACCAAGGGCCGTTGGTCCAGACTCTGTGATTTCACTGAGCATAACTTAATTGGAAATTTTTGCAAGTTCCAAACCACATTCTTGCTTATAAGAAAGGTGACTGCATTTGTTGACTTAAGTCTTCATTTCTTCATTTCTGAACTTAAAGGAGAGTTTTCCTCAATGCATTGCTTACTAATCAACTTTTTTTCCAGCTTGTCATTTTGTTTAATGTTGCAAAACACGGCAATTTTTTAAAGTAGGATCTGATTTTGCAAAGAGATGTTTAAACTTAAGTGAAATAATGGATGTAACAAAATACCACCAAATATGACAGCTTTGTTCTGCCAATGTAATTTGCTGATTCTGGAAACCAAATGCAGAACAGTCTGTGCCATTCTCAGAAAAGAGCCATGCATGACAGACACAGAGCTGGGTAAACGCCGGCACGCACTACATTAAATAGCAGACTTCTGCATTCAGTTTTGCTTTTTATCCACTTGTCATAGCTAACTCTTTAATAATACTCTGCTGTTCCTTCCAGCCTGGAGCCCAGGAAGGTGATCTCACATTTTAGCAAGAAGATGATCTAATATAATGATGCTCCCAAATTCTTTTATTTGTAATATTCTTTGTGATGATATTTCAGGAAATTGAGTGTGGCCCAAAGCTCATTTTCAGGAGATGCCACATCAGCGTTTAGGAGACAGACAACAGTGTTGGCCTCAAGAGTCATGCACATTCACGACATGGAAGCAGGCCTCAAAATGCACATGAGCTCAGAGAGGTGGATCTGCAGCTCCCTTTTCACTGACAGAGTCTAGAAACACCAGGAAAGAGGCTCTTCAACAACAAGAAAAATAACATATGACACCTAGTTTTTTGCCATAAGAGCACTAGCATACAGCCCCTCTGGAAAGCAAACTAAAAGATAGACACAGATTCGAAATTGACCAGGGAGTCAGAAGGCTATGACCTGAGGGCCAGTGCAGCCTGCCAGATGTTTTTGCAAAATGTGTTATTAGAACACGTCCAGTTAGTGACACATTTCATGCCACAAAGCTGGAGGTGGGTAGGCAGCAAAGACTCTAAAATATTTACTATGCCACCCTTTGAAAAAAGTTTGAAAAGCCCTAACACAGACGAACATGGATAAACACATATACAGGTAACAAAATGGTACCCCTGATAGCTCACGATGAGAGGGTGGTCTCTTCCACACCAGACTGATACCCTTTCTCACACTGGAAACTGTGGTTTGTCATTTCTTCAAGGGCAGAAGCTGTTTTCTCCTCCCCGTTCATCTCCCACAAGAACTTCTCACTCATGAGGGAGCGGGGAGTGTGTAGTGGATCAGGGTGTGGGAAATTCTTTGCAAATTGTCCTCCTTCCATTCCCTATGTCCCTTTGCAGTGTGACTTTGAAGCTCTTCATATCATGAGGTGAAGTCTTTCCCCCAGCCCTTGAATCTGGGCTGGCCAGTGACTTGCATTGACCCAAAGAATGTAGCAGAGGTGGCAGCAGGCCAGCTCAAGGCCCAGGCTCCAGAGGAGGCCTTGAACGCCCTCACACTCCTGGAACCTGCTGCCTAGCCACCACCTACGGAGGCCTGGGCTCACCTGCTGGAGATGCCTGAGTGAGCACAGTTGAGACCAGAAGATCTGCCCACTTGAGTACAGCCCACATTGCTGACCCATAGAATCATGAGCTAAATAACATTTTGTTGGCTTGAAGTCACTAGTTTAGGGATAGTTTGTTATGCAGCACAGCTAACTGATACACAGGCAACACCACTGAGTTACCCACTTCAGCAGGCAAATTTCCAATAGATACAGCCCACTGGTGGAATGGAATCATGAAACTCCTCAGTTCAGAACATTCCTTATGGAGAAAATGAAGGAAGTGAGCTGTTTTAAATACAGTAAGCATGCATGCAAATCACCCATCAAACAGCTGAAATAAACTAAAGCACGCCCTAGTAAATGGTAGCAATTGTCCACTTCAGAATAAAAATAGGGCTGTCTAATGATCTTGTGATCTAACCACATTTTAGAAGGGTCCCTCTGGCAGAACTTGGGTGAGAGGGAACAATAGGAAGTGGGGAAGCCTTAATAATTTATTGAAATAGAAGGAACGTTATCCAGGCCCACGCACAGCAAAGGAGATGAAGTAGGGATGGTTGCAATAAATAAATTGGGAGGAGAACGGAGCTTGGGAGTGATAAAGCCCTGGTTGAAGATGCTGAGTGTGGGCACCCACGAGATACATAAGTCAAATGATGTAGTGGAGAGCTGGTGGGATACATTCGTGTTCTTGTGCAGTGAACCTTCTTTGCATTTCTACTTGCCAGGCACTTGCTTGCTGCTTCACTTGTATCATTTCCATTTACCCTCAAAACAGCTCCACAAGGAAATACCTCATTTTTCAAAATGAGAAAACTGAGGCAACTGACACCCCATGGTCATGTCACATAGACTCCTTCATTCGTGGGATCTTAGAGTCACCCCACCTTAGAGCAGCCATCAGGAGACACATGGCAGCCTCCCCCATGGGTACCCATGACCTCACTTCTGCAGGAAGCCTGTCTCACAACCTCCCTGAGAGGTGGCCATTGGATACGCAGCTTCTACTTAAGCTTTCCCAGGACTGGAGCTCAGTGACCTATGAGGTCACCAACTCCAGTGTTTATTTATGGGTGATGCTAATTTATCCAAAATTTATCCATCAACATGGATTGCACACCAGACACCGTGGCTGGTGCTGAAGTTGTGAAAAGGAGTGTGACAGTCTCCATCCTTGAAAAGTGCAGCTGCTGTAACACTCAATCTTAATATAGAGGAACCTGGACGAGGTGGGAAGTCCACACTCAACATGGAAAAAGTGGTATGGAGGCTGAGCCCAGGTGGGGGAAATGTCCTTAGCAAGAGACCAGGATATACGAGAAGTTTCTAAGACATCACGTGGGAGCTCAGCTTAAAGAAAGCAATACTCAGAAGTATCGTGGCGAATTAAATGCTGGCATCCTACCAGCTGTCTCCTAGTGCGTGTGTGCAGGTGCCGAGTTCTAAGCAGCATGGACTGAGTGCCTGGAGCACACACTGCAAGAACAGAAAAGCTCATTTTATCGAGCACTTGTCGGGTGCTGTATGTCTATCACATCATTTGACCCTTGCAGGAACAACCTAAGAAGCAGGCTTCATTACCATCACCATTCCCGTCTCCCAGATGAGGAAACCGCAGCTCAGAGAGATGAGGTGACCTGCTCAAGGTCACATAGGCGGTATATAGCAGAATCAAAATTGAACTCAGTTCTGTCAGACTCCAGCCGTGGTTCCCAAGCATTGTGCTGAAGTACCCATCACAGCAGTTCTGTCAAATAAAAAAGGAAAAGCATGGAGTGTCTCATGTTGGAATTTGTGAAGCAAACCACATCTGCATCACAACACAGATCGCGGAGTCAACGGGTGCTCAGTGTGTCACAGGATTGGCTCCGCTGGGCTTGTTGGAAATTAGAAATCTTAGCTAGAGGCGAGACTGAAAACTAGGAAGAGAAGGCAAAAGGAAAATTGGGGTTGAGGTCATTCCCTCTGCAGAAGCGCAATGGCCAGAGCCGGTAAGACCCAGCAGGAGGCAGAAGAGGGTTGCAGGAGGTCAGAGAGGAGGGGGCTTCTGGGTCGGGGAAGCAAGGTCAAAGAAGAATGGAAGTGGGCTGAAGAAGGATGATGCAGAGCTATTGTGGGCTCCACGCAGGGGAGTAGCTTGATGAAAATAGCATTCTTGGAAGATTATCCTGCCAGCTATGTATAGGACGAACTGGAGCAGGAAGTGGGGACAGCAGAGAGCCTCGCCTGACGGCTGCTGAGCCTCTCCAGGCACGGTGCAGTGAGTGGGAGTGAGAATCGCAGGGGCAGGGCCCAGAGGAGAAAACGCACCACGGAGGCAACTGGGAAGAGCGATCAAGACGGCCGCCAGCTCCCTGCGGCTTAGAGATGCCATGTTCCAGGGGCTCCACAGGAGTCAAGTCACTGATGCCACAAGAAGACATTGGTCGAAGACATCCCTTTATCAATTTTAAGACTACTCATGACCAGGCGCCACGGCTTGCACCTATAATCCCAGCACTTTGGGAGGCCCAGGTGGGTGGATAGCTCTCTACAAAAAAATATAAAAAGTAGCCAGGTGTGGTGGTGCGCATCTGTACTCCCTGCTATCAGGAGGCTGAGGTGGGAGGATTGCTTGAGCCTGGGAGGTCGAGGCTGCAGTGAGCCATGACCTTGCCACTCACTGCACTCCAGCCTGAGTGACAGAGCCAGACCTTATCTCAAAAAAAAAAAAAAAAAAAAAAAAAGACTCTTCATCACCTAATAGAGGAGAATTGTTTTCCTCATACAAAAGTTTGGTCTGGAGCACTGCTTTCGGCTATGTCTTCCCGGACAGACATTTGCAATTGTAAATGTGTAGTAGTTATAATTCTACCAATTATTTTGCCTATGTCTACAAGCACCATGTCCAGTGATATTTCCCCCAGTGGTATGTGTATGTCTGAGCATCTCATGGGAGGGACCATAAGGAATGAGAGTCCTCTTTCATGAGTGGTCAGAAGACAGGACGTGATGTCACTGGCTGTCTAGAGAAATTCTTATCTAAAAAACTGATGTCTGGAACCCCTAGCCAAGAGTGGACAAAGAACATATCAGGACTTCATGAAAGACAGCCACACACACGCAGGGCAAAGCATCACAAAACAGTCTCATCCACAACTTCAGTGACGCTAGATGCCACTAGCTTATTGGCAGGGACTCGGCGACCCCATGGAAGTGGGCTGGTTCTGTCTGAGTCTTTCAGCAAGACCTTTCTATCAAAGGATTGGGGTCTGGAGAAGTTTGAGAGGGGTAGGGACAGAGAGCAGAGGGAAAGAAGGGAGTGACAAGACCAAATGCCCCGCTTTTCAGGACATGTGAGTTTCCAGAACAGCTCCCCAGCTGCAGACACTCAATAAATCCTTCTCAGGCCATGTAGTTTATTTTCTATGAAGCCAAATTAACCTTCAGTGTGATCCAGCATGGGGACAAAGCCTTAGCAATAGCGGCAAATAGCAAGAGAAAGATGCTGTGATCCTGCGTGGATAATAACCGTATTTACATGCTTGAATGAAGAGCAGCATTGCATCAGCCTTTTGGTCTGAAGGTGTCCAGGACCAACAGTGCTCACGGCCATCTCTGTGTAAGCAGGTTCCCCTAGGAACAGGAGAGGACAGCTCTCTCCCATTCCCAGTGTTTGGCCCAGTGAAGCTAAAACCACGCTCCACACAGGGAAAGTCTGTTGTCTGACAGGAAGCTTCCTTCCAGGACTCCAACATCTCTCTGAGACCTCTTCCAGATCTGCCTCGGAGAAGAGCAAGGCCGCCGTGTGCACTGTAGATCCACCAAGCAAGGCCAGCACCACCCGCCTGACAAGCCTCAGAAGAGCAGCCAGTGCCTGGGCTCTGGGAGCCGCCCTTGGATATCATGACCGTGGGTCTCAACAACAGCGATGGGAGCGCAGGACGGTGGAGGTACCACCCCGGCAGTCTGTACGGCACCAACGGCCAACAACCAGTGTCCGGCGGATTCCCCTGCATGGTATTGATTTCTGGAACTCTGGATGCTTGGTCAGATGAAGATGGGAGGGGACTGATTGCTATTTCCCAGGTCCGAAGGGTGGCCAAGGGGAAGAGGAAATGATCCTACTGGGCTTTTCGGGGACAGGACTGTGACATCACGAAGCAGATTTTGGAAAAGGAAGAAAGAACTTCCCAATCATTAGGCTGCCTGAGAAAGGAGTGGGCTGCCTTGTGAGGCAGCATTCCCTGTTGTAAGAGGTATTTAAGCAAAGGTTCCATGAATCGTCTGTACAGCAGGTCTGCCTCAGGCACAGGGGCTTGAGCTGATGCTGGAGCCCCTCCCACACAGGGCACTAGGATTCCCTCTTTGAAGCCTCCACAGAACTGCTGTGAGTCTCCTGGAACTGCCGTAACAGCGTTCCACCAACTGAGTGGCTTCGGCAGCAGAAATGAATCGGCTTGCAATCCTGGAGACAGGTCTAAGTCTAAGATCAAGGTGGCTGCAGTGGTGCTGGTGATTGCTGGTAGTCGCTGCCACTCCTTGGCTCATACAAGCATCACTCAGATCTCTGCCTTCATCTTCCCCTGGCATTCTCTCTGTCTGTGTCTGTCTGCAAATTTCCCCTTTCTATAAGGACACCAGTCACATGAAATCAGGGCCCACCCTGATGACCTCATTTTAATGTGATTCCCTCTGTAAAGATCATGTCTCCAAATAAAGCCCCATTCTGAGATAGTGGGGGTTAGGACATCAACATACAAATTCGGGGGAGAAGCAATTCAACTCATGACAGAAACGTTTCCGATCAAGGCTAAGTCACCGCGTATTGTAGACTTGAGGTGTGCGGCTGTTTCAACAAGCCAGGAAGACAAAATTGTTAAAACCTGAGGCGGCAGCAACATGAGGTAAACTTTTTCACGGGACTGCTACCACCCATGAAATGAGAAAGGCCTTCATTTCCAAGCACCTCGCCCGAGTTCCAAGAATTAAAGATTTCCCTGCAGCTCACTGCATATGACACATGTGGCAGCTGAGAAACACGCAGTCACTGTCAGCGCTTCCCGAACTCCACAGAAGCCTCTGGAAGGCAGTGTTCCACTCCATCACCAGAGAACCTCCCTGTGCAGCTCACTGCCCATGTCCGTGGCCCGCAGAGCCACACCCCACATTCCCATGGTGGCTTCACTGTCTGTCCTCCCACACCGGGTCCTCCATCACACTCCTTCATGCTTCGTGTGACAGCCGCCAAGAGACGATGCCTTGACATAGTGGGGCATTTCTGCAAGCCTCCATTTAAGTTAAACAAGGCCAGCTTATGTGGGGTCTTATTTTGACACTTGGTGGTGTGGGTCCTACTGGATCCAGAAAAAAAGATATGTCTACCTCCTAAGCACCAATACCTGAAAATGAGACCTTACCTGGAAATGGGGTCTTTGCAATCAAATTCAGATGAGGCCATACTGGACTGAGGTGGGCCCTGTTGCAATAAGATTTTGTGTCATTCTAAGAAGAGGAGAGACACAGAAACACACAGAAGAAGGCCATGTGATGACAGAGGCGAAGACTGGAGCGATGTGTCCACAGGCCAAGGAAGGAATACCAAGGATGGCCAGCAGCCCCAGAGCTGGGAGAGAGGCCTGGGGTGGCTCCCCTAGAAACTTCAGAGAGAGTAGCGCCCTGCTGACACCTCGCGTTTGGACTTCCAGCCTCCAGACCAGGAGAGAATGGACTTCTGTTGTTTTAAGCCATCTAGTGTGCAGGACTTTGTTATAGCAGTGCTGGGAAACTAATATATTTAGGATAAGGATATAGCGAGACATTGTTATAGTAAGAATAGTTGAGGCCGGGCACAGTGGCTCATGCCTGTAATCCTAGCACTTTGGGAAGCCGAGGCAGGTGGATCACTTGAGGTCAGGAGTTCAAGAAGAGCCTGGCCAACGTGGTGAAACTCCGTCTCTGCCAAAAATATAAAAAATTAGCTGGGTGTGGTGGCAGGCACCTTGTAACCCCAGATACGTGGGAGGCTGACACAGGAGAATTGCTTGCATGCCACTGCACTCCAGCCTGAGCAACAGAGCGAGATTATGTCTAAAAAAAAAAGAATAGTTGTAATATTAATAATGATAAAATGGCAATGTAAGGCTTCCTCTGTGTCCTGGATTTCTACCAACCTTTAGAACAGCCCCATAAAGGAAGTACCTCCATTAGTAACCCCATTTTACATACCAGAAAACAAAGAGACAGGCAGGGTAAAATGACTTGCTGAAGTTCGTACCAGTAGACAGGGAGAGAATCTGTCTACTGGTGAATCAATTAAAGGCCTTTTGGATCCAAAAGCCCAGGCCGTGTTCCAGAGCTTTTACCTCAGCACAAGATATGCATACATTTTGCAAATAACAAAGATTTATACCAAAGTTATAGAGAGAGATAGCATAGACTCTTTGCCAAAATTCACAGTGCTCCCCATTTTGGAATGATTTGCAAAATTATGATTTGGAATTTGTCTTTGATTTCACCCAGAAATATTGACACACATGCTGTTATGACAAGGCGAAACAGTCATCATGCTTCGTTTTCCATGAATCCAGAAATTAGATTAACTGCATTTGCTGTAATTCATCCAAAATGTAAAATAAATATGAAAAGTATTGCTTTTTTTCTGAAGCTAGTCATCTCAATATAAATGCAATTTAGATATTTAAATATGTCACACTATATCTATACTCATACCTTGAGCCTTTATAGAAACCATGTTTCTAGCGTATGTACTTCAGTATAAAAAAATCAGGTTTAAAAATATCATTTTAATAAACATTTATCAATTCTTATCCAGCAGAAAAGGAAAACATATTGTCTCCTCTTATCTTACACTGGCTAGAATATATAAATTCATATTACAAACAGCTTCATTTTTCTTGCTTCCTTCTTCCTTTTCTTCCATGTAAATATGCACTTTGGGGGGGGGATTTGCTATATTAATCAGAGTTTCTCGACTTAGCACTGTTGACGTTTGGGGGCCGGATCATTATTTGTTGTGGAGGCCTGTCCTAAGCATTGTAGGATGTTTACTAGAGTCCCCTCTACCCACCAGATGCCAGCGATGAGCCCCACCCCAGCCTGCCCCCAAAAAAGCATGTCCAGACATTGCCAAGGACTCTTTGGGAGGAAGGGACAAAAGTGCCCCTGTCTGGGAAATAGATACATTTACTATAGTGGAAATAGGTTTGTGACTGGGAAATAGGTACTTTTACTATAGTGGAAATAGGTATGTTTCCAAATTCTGGTGTTAAGTCGAAAGACTGAATATTGAGCTTGGGATTAAACCATATTCAAATAAATAATAACTTGGTAAAGAAATTAAGAGTAAACAAGTAGTAAATTTTCAAGCAAATTCAACATTTCTCCCCCCAGGATTCGGCCATCTCAGGACCTTTTTCTAGGGAGTGGGGCCCTCCCCCGGGGGTGGGGGCTTCAAATCCCCCAGCTTCTAAGCCCAGAAGGCAGCCCCAGAACCCCTGTTAAAGCTTCTCGTCCCTCCACTCCCTCAGAGGCCACAGCCCCAGGCTAACCTGCAGGGAATGACTGAGGAATTGTGTCCTGTCATCTGAACTGCTCTTGAAACAACCAAAATAACTAAACCTATGGTGGCAAAACAATCGCAGTCCTAAAACAACCCGATGAGGTCCCCACAGAAGTCCTTGTTAAAAAGTTTCTGAGGCCCTGGCTCTGTGCTGGCTGTGTTTTCCATGAAGAATGGGCAAACAGCCCCTCCCACTGAGAAGTACGGGCCACATGAAAAATACCACCGTGCACGGGACAGAGGTGTAGCTGTTGGGGGTGTGGTGACAGGGAAGACGACCGTGGCCTCTGGGCTGCACACTGCACCTGACACACAGTAGGCGCTCTCTCTCTGTACTTGTGGAGTAAATGATAACTTAATCTTGCAATGTGGAAATAAAAGCAACATTTAGAATGTCCGTGTGAAAATGCCGTGCTGTTGCGACCTGATCCAACTGCACATGGTGGCTGTGGTCAGTGCCAGTGGCTCCCAGGGTGAGGACAATGCCGACAGTGTACCGAGGAGAGAGAAGGAAAAACAATGATGAGAAGAAGCAAGACCACAATGAGTGAGCAGCACCTGAGAGATGTAGAGGAGAGGACTCAGGGGGCTAGACAGTCATTTTCAAATATTCCAAGACCTACCAAATGTCCGAGGGGTAGGCTCAGTCCAGATGGTCCCAAGGGACAGAAGGAGGACAAATGCCACGCCTGCAAGGCCACTCTCAGGCATCAGCAGCCCAGCCTTGCTTAATTATTTCACACAACCATTCCAAAGATGCCTGACATCAGTCTTCTTTGAAACTGCAGAGATGGCGGGGACTTCCCGTTCACTCAGCGAGCCTCCCCGTGTTCAGATAAATAAATGTTGAAGTTATCACATGCTGCTTATTGAACACACAAGTTGCCAAATGAGGCTGGCTACTCACTGATTTTGTTAAGCTGTGAGTACTTGAATTCAATACAGAACATATTGCCTCTTGAAACACAGTACAGAAAGCCATTTTCATCATACTGGTACTATTCTGAATCAGCTACTCGAAGTTGCCTTTTGAAACTGCCTTTCAGAGGACACCCTGATGTATGAGCCCATGTGAGTTTTCTCATCCTCATTTTTGACCATCATTAATCCGTCAACAACACTGTTGTTTACTTTGGTATTCAATTTCCCATCTCAAATGCTGGGAGACATCTTTACAACTGCAACGTTTCCTAAACATACAAGTTTGTTATAGCAGCAGTCTTTTGGGTTCTTGATTTCTGCTGCAAATCCCAGAGAACTAATTAAGCCAGAGCCCTTTCCACTGAAAACCTTGCCCTGTCACTGTCTGCTGCCAGGGGAACTAACTGGCAGCCATTACACTGCCTGGAATGGGGTAGGGGGGCAAGGGCGGGAGGCCAATTAGTTTACAGCAAGGTCCATGAAGAAGCAAGCTAATCGCAATGAAAAAACTTTTGAGGTCATTCTTCACGTGTTTTAATCTTTTGAGGAAGCTGGTGAATTACCTGTGTATTTCTGGACTCTGCCGGCTCCACACCTTTGCTATGTTCCGCTCTGAGCTTGCGCATACTCCCTTGCTTCATTTTAAAGATACTGTGTGAGTTCCCACAGCTTTGCGTACCCGCATGCACTGAAATCCGCTGGGCACTAATGTCTGGTTTGAATGATTTCTGCAATGACTGCTGTTCAACTAGGCAAATGCCCTTTGAAATGGCAAAGCCAATTCTCTCTTAGATTAACTAGGGGTGAGACATAACATGGAAAATTCCAGTATAGGTTAAAAAAAAATAGCTATTCCTGAATAAGTTCCATGCTGCCTTTTGAATTTATGCCCCGGGGAAAACTCGAAGAAATCAGAACACACAGCTCATTATTATTTGTGTAGATTATGCAAACTTTGCCTTTTAGAAAAAAAAATGACTAAGTTACAGAGGATCAGGGAAAGAATCTGGACTGTATTTAAGTGAGAGGGATTAGCTAGCAGGATGTTGATTTATAAACGGCAACAACCAATTCCTTATATTCTCCACTGCGGTCATGTTTCCTGCACGGTAATTCCCAGGGTTCCTTTTGAAAGCCCTTGGTACTCAGTTAGCCCCGAGGTATAATGTTTGATAATATAACCACTGCTTCTGTCACTGCGTTTTGTACAAACGCATTATATGTGGCCCAGAATAGTAAAGATTTATGTATGGGTATGGAAAATAGAAATCAGCATTGATTAAAAGCCCCAGATAGACCATCCAATACCGCCCAAAGAGCATCAGTTATTTTGCATTTTGACGTGGCGATTGATAACTCATAAATGCAAGCAGGAATGACAAATGCGGATGGAAACTGGCTTTGACAAAAACGATAACAGTATCAGTCTCGAGGGGCGATGGAGGTATAAGCAGGAGCTGTTTAAAATATTTAATCATTTTATGAAGGCTGCAAGATGTTGTTTGACCCTGAAGGAGTGTGAATGTCACATGGATCAGAAATTGCCAAGTCTTTGAAGTGAAATAAAAAAATGGTGTTATTATAGATCCTTCTTGACATCCTATCACTTTTGTATAGGATTAAATATATGTATACAAAGCACCAGATAAAGGACTCCAGCAAAGGATGTCGTGGTTGAAGGGACAGGAAGCAAAGGCATCCTGGTCATGAATTTTTACTTCAAAACCCCAAAGCGTTTATTTCCTTTTCTTTTCTTTTCAAGAGTTCCTAGTAAAAAGATGCCATTGGTTTTTAAATAAAGGGTAAATCATCCCTTACTTTTGTTACCTGGGGTCCAGCTGTTGGAATTTCTTATCTCCTTTTTCCCCAAGCATTCTACCTCTTGTGGGCATTGTGTTTATAGTATATGTTTCTATGTGGACCGTCATATTGAGCATTTACGGCTGTAAATAAACCCGGGTGTATTTACATGCTGGTGTTTGCAGGGCCTCAAGTGACCCGTGGTGCATCGGTCATGGAGGCTCCCAGCCGCTGTGCTGCTCAGCACCCACCAACTCCTCCAGCAGACCACGCCACGGTGTTCTCACAGGTGGCAAAGCGATTCGTGAATTCCCAGGACTATTCCCCCATAAGCGAGAATGACCTCACGGTTCACTCTGGAGCAGCAGCAAGTGGACTGTCACGGCGTTCTTTGTCTTCCCTCTCTGGTGTTGCTCTTCCGGTCTTTCCCCCATCTTGAATTTTCCCCTGTTCTTGTTTTGTTGTATCTGTGGGATGTGGGTGTCGGAAGTGCGTTTTTTCAAAAGGACTGTTTTTACTCCTTTCTAGGAATGTGCGGCTCCTTACAGGAGCTGGGATTCTGTGGTTCCGAGATATTCTTGTTTTACCCATTTTGAACTATTCTATAGAGTTCCTGGTGGCTGGAACTTATGTCTTTCTGGCTGACGGATTCTGTTTTCTGGGATGGGAGCTGCACATGCAGAGACACACAGAGCAGAGGGAGGACTTGGGCAGTTTTCCTTTTTGGTTCAAGTGTCCATTTCCTCTGTATTCATGGGTTCCACCAACCCGTGTGCAGGATGCAGAGGAAGTGAGCGTTTGCTGGCTTTGTGGAGGCGTCACTACCTGAGTGAGACTTTCTGACCCCCTACTTCCCTGCAATACACACACACACACTCACATGCAGACACACTCAGACACTCCTCACCTCACACACACACCCTCACATACCCGCACACTCACACTGACCAGACACACTTAGCCACTCACACACACATCAGCTCACACATACACACACACACTCACACATACAACCATTCACTCACACTCATGCAAACACAGCCACTCACATGCACTCATTACTTCACATACACAAATTCACACACTCACACTCAGTCCTTCACACTCATACTCAGCCACTCACATTCACACTCATTCACACTCAGTCACTCGTACACCTTCATACTCGCTCGTGAGTCTGTTATGAGTGACTCACTCACACATATGCACACACACGCAGACAGACACACACACAACACTTCACACACAAACACTCCTTCACACACACACTCACAAAATCATGCAAACTCACACTTAACCACTCACACACACTCATCACCTCACATACAACCACTCATGCACCCTCGCACTCGCTCATGGGAGAGTCCATTATGAGTGACTCACGTGCACGTGCACCCACGCTCACTGGTGGTCACTGCTCTCCTACACTCAGGACAACATCAGGAAGAGGGTTGTCACCAGTGCTTTGGTCCTAGTATCTCTGTGTTCACCTGTTTATTCTGCTTGTGCCTGGAGGACATGAGGACAGAGCGTGGCTGTGGAATGCCCCCCACCGACGTGGCCTCCCATGAAGACCTCAGCCCCACATTCCCTCTGCACCACCTGAACGGGGACCCCCAGTGTGACAAGACCACACAGGCGGTCCCCTCGCGGCCAGCTGGTCCTGCGGCTGTGGACATGTGTTTGTCTCCACGCCCAGTATCTCCTGGAAGACAGCATTGCAGACACCTGAGAACCTGTCCAGGATACCCTCTAGTCTCAGACAAATTCAAGAAATCACTCAGCGAATGCTACCCCCACCTTGGAGAACAGAAGGAGTCCTGCTGGGAGATGGGGACTTCCAACGAAGACCAATTGTCCTCATCGCCCAAGTTCTGGGCTGGTGCCGTTAGACTCCCTCTCTGTCCCCCACCTCTCTCACCTCTCAGCTCCTCCATCTGCTCACCTCCTCCACCCCAGCCACTGCCTGAAGCCAGCAGAAAGCCCTGAGCAGCTTCTCCCTCCAATCGTCCAGAAGGAGCCCGCCCTGCCAACACCATGATCTGGGACATCTGACCCCCAGAGCTGTCAGACGATGAATTTCTGTGCTACGACGCCAGGTGTGTGGCACTTTGTGAACAGAGCCCTCACCCATAGAATTCAGCATAGCACAGGGAGGTGGTCCTGGACCATGCTGGTGGGCCTGACGCAATTGCATGTGTCATCGCAAGAAGGAGGCAGAAGGAGCTTTGCCTGCAGGGGACAGAGCCAAGCGATGGAAGCAGAGAGAAGCCGAATCACAGAGAGGTTGTGCGGCTGGCTTGGACAACGGGGCAGTGACCGTGACCCACAGAACACAAGGAATGCAGCTCTTGGTGTTGGAAAGGAAAGGAATGGAATTCTCTCCTGGACCACCCAGAGGGAATCCGGTCCTGTCTGCCTTCGATTGCAACTCACTGACGTTGAGTTCAGACTAGTGGCTTCTAGAAATAGGAGAGAATAAGTTTCTATTGTTTTCAACCTCCAAGTTTGTGATAACGTGTCACAGCAGCCACAAGAAACTAATGTGGCCACCATAGACTGGGTGTTTTGCCACATGTAAGGAACCAAACTAAGTATTTCATAGATGTTATTACATGTAGCCCTTGGGAGGAAATTATATTATCCCCATTTTACAGAAGAGTAAACTGAGGGCGGGTGACAAAATATTCCCTACCCAAGGTCATGCCACTAAGGTCTGGAGCTTGGATTTGGTCTCAGAGCTGCCTAAGGAGGACCTCCAAGCTCTCAGCTGTTCTCACTGTGAATCCTTTCTGCGTAGCTCCCAATGCACTCTTCACCTCTTTCTCTGCTTCCCCTCTGCCTGCCTCCAGACGCTGCCTCCAGCTCATGTCACCTGCTGTTCCCAGCTCAGAAGTTCCCAGAAGCTCCTCCGTTGCCACAGACCCCTCAGCCTGGCTTCCATGGCACGTAACAGCCTGAGCCACCCTAACCTTCCAACCTTTCTCCCACCGTTTCCTCGGGGAGGTCCCTGTTTCCAGCATGTTGTCTCACTTCCACTCCCCTCCCAGTCTTCAAGCCTTCAGAGGTGCACTCCCTCACTAGGACATCTTCTTACTTCCCTTCCACTTCTTAAGACAAATCTGCTTCCAAGATTTTCCAGTTGAGTCCATACCAATATCTCCTTCCTCTGAATCCCCATTCTACTCAACACTCAGTTTAGTATACAGTGATTCTTTACTGATTTTGTATGTGTTAGTTTTCTCTTCCCTAGTTGTACTGCAAATTTCTTCAGGATGCTAAAGAACACTAAAAAAAGGTCTCTATCCTCATAAAGCTTATAGTTCAGCTGCAGAGACAAAACTTCTTAACATCAGAACAATCAACATCAAAGGGTTTGATTTAATGAGGCAGCAGCAAGCTTCTGCACGCCATATTGAGAACACAGGACGGGACGTCAAAAGAATTTGGTTCCAGCCCTGGTTTTGTGCCCTCAGGGAAGCCCCTCCAACTCGCCAGCTCCCTTCCTCTTTATCTATAAAATCAGACACTTGCGATACATGCCCCCTAATGTCTCTTCACTCTAGCATCCTATGAGCCAGAGCTGGCATTGGAATGTGCTCCTGATCCCAAGACACCTTTCCCCCTCGCCCAAGAATTATGCCAGCGACTGAGTCACATTTCCCATGAGGGCCATGCTATAGCTATTCATCATCCTAAAAGCCTGGGTCCTGTGTGATTCACATCCAGCGAAGGCCACCTTGCCCCTGAAGTCTTCACTGGCATTGAAACCTTGAAAGCTGCCCCTGACTTCTGCTACCTTGGCAGGACAGAGCCAGACAGTGCCCTCTTATGCAAGGAGCTGGAAAATGGGAAACAAAGCCAGTGGACACAAGGCCAGACTCGGAGTCTGGCACAGGCATAAGAGGAAGTTCTAAGCCAAGAGAAAAGCCCATGACACTGTGGCTCTGCCACCAACCATCCACTCATGAACTCTGGATGTCACAGTTCACTCCTGGAAAACTGTACGTGCAGAAGCTTAATACCAGATGAAGGTCATGAATCATGAGTTCCTGGAGTGGTCCGTCAACTCGGCATCATCGTGACAGCAGAGACATGCTGGTAAAGATGGGCTGCAGCCCACAGAGATGGTGGTGGCTCACTCGAAAAAGAAACGTTGTATTGCTTCTAAGCAAAAGGCACCCATCAGTGGTGCCATGCCCTACAAACTGTGGTCAAACACCTCCCCCAAAGGCCATTGAAGGCACATTCTCGCTGAGCCTAAAGCAGACATGAAAATTGCTCCCATTCTCATGTCAGGTCAAGTTAATGAGTGTCATCACCTCACAATTGTCTCCGAGTTATAGGGCTCTCTCCCTGCCCGTACACCCTGTCCGGACGGACAACCCTGCTTGGGTTGAAAAAAAAGAGGTGAGTAGGCTGTCCCAAGACCCTCCCTCCCTCACGCATGGTAATATCTTACACATGCTCTGCCAGCAGCGTTCTGGAGCAGCTTGTTGACTATCCAAGTTTTAATGTGCTGTTAATATTAGTGTTGTTTATTTTCCATAGCAAAAGCATTTGCATGCAAGCCTTTTATTGTGGAGTGAGAGAGAGAAAATCAACGTCACTAGCTAGAAAATGCAAGGTCGCAGCACTATCCGGTAGCACTTTCTGCAGTGATGGCAATGCTCTATCATCTGTGCTGCCCAGTGTGGAAGCCACAAGCCAGTGTGGCTTCTGAGCACATAAAATGTAGCTAGTGCAACCGAGAAGCTGCTTTTTAATTTGATTTAATTTACGTGTATTTAAATTTAAATTTTACAAACTACACGTGACTGTTGGCTACCATGTTGAATAGTGCAGTCTGTGTTTCACTCTCTTCTGATTTTGTTTTGTTATTCATTTAACATACATTTATTGGGGGCTTGCAGTATTCTTTCATGCTAGATATTAGAGAATTAAGCAAAGGAAAGGTTCTGGTGTCAAGAAAATCATCACAATGGAATGTAAGCAGCCATTTGCAGCACATTATTACAGAAACTAAGAGGACAGGACAACGAGAGAGAGATGATTATTAGTGGAGCTCCTGGTCTTTTCCAGGAGCTGTATCAGGCACTTCACCTGTGTTTATCTCACTTAATCCCCACAATAAGCAATGAAATAGGCCCTTTCATAGATGAAGAAATTGAAACTACAAAAGGGTAAGTAATATGGCCAAGATCTGAAGATATGAAATGGCAAAGCCAAGATTTGAACCCAAAATTACTTAAGACAGATCTTCCAAGAGTAGAAGAAACTTGGTCTGATACTTAAAGGGTTGGGGTCAACCCAAGTAGGGAACTGGGGAGTAACTTTGGAGGAGTAAAAGGCTGGGATAGAGGACAGGTGGAGAGTGAGTCAGAGCATTCCTAAAAGAGGAAACAGAATGTGCAAAAGCAGAGTTCCACATAAGGCCCTGAAGGGCCAGTGAGGCAGTGGCCAGGTCCCAGGAGTGAGTGCTCCACTAAGGAGCTGGAATTCTTCCCTGAAGGTCACAGGAACACCAAAGGCTTCTAAAGGCAAAATGAGGGTCTAATGTTAGAAAGGAAACTTACAGTCATGGCAGAAGGATGAAGGGGAAGCAGCCATGTCTTCACATGGCAACAGGAGAGAGAGCAAGCAAAGGGGGAGGTGCCACACACTTTCAAACAATGGTATCTTGGAATAACGCACTATCACGAGAAGAGCAAGAAAGAAGTCTGCCCCATGATCCAGTAACCTCCCCAGACTCTTCACCCAACATTGGGTATTCCAATTTGGCATGAGATTTGGGTGGGGACACAACCAAACCATATCAATAAATAATCTTTTAAATTATTTTACTTATTAATGGCTCAAATTTTTAATAAACTGATTTATTTTTGTTAATTTTTTGGTATTAAGCAATATGATTGAATATGCATCATTACCTTTAAAAATCTTGCCGTAAACCAGCATTTATCAAAGTGCGACTTGTCACTTAGGGCCTCCAGAACCCATTCAGTCAGTCCATGAGGTCAAAATGATTTCCCTAATCATTTCCCTAATACCAGTTGTTATTTGCTCTTTTCACTATGTGGACCTTGCTCTGGTGGTGCAAAATCAACAGTGAACAAAACTGTGGGCATCTAGGCACAACCATGCTAGTAGTCATATTTTTCACTGTCATACCCACATTACAAAAAAGAGCCAATCTTACTTCCTGGATGAAGCTGTAAGAATTGTTATTCAATCTTGATCTTCAAATACATGTCTTTTTTAATATTCTGAGTGATGAAATGGGGACTTCTGCCTCACAATAAAGGAAGATATTTGTCTCCAGGAAAAGCATTTGCATGACTGTTGGATCTGGGAGCTGAACCAGCCACTTTTTCCATGGAACACCATTTTTGCTCACAAGAATGACTGACAGAAAAACTATGGTTATTCACATTTGGATATTTGGCACACATTTTCTCAAAATGAACAAAGTGAGCCTGTAAACTACAGGGAAAAATAACTGACAGCATTTGTTGCCAAGGATAAAATTCAATCTTTCCAGTGAAAATTAGAATTTTGAAAAACATTGTCTACCACCATGAGCTTGACAGCTTCCCAAAACTTAGACTTTTCTTACGAGATTGGGTGATACTAACAAATGTGATATTTTGATAGTATATAATAAAATGTTTCAACACTTGGAAGGTCTGCACAGCTTAGGGGGCCAATATTTTTGAAACAATACAAAATGTTACAAAATTATACATGAATAAAAAATTTATTCAAAGTGCAAGAGAGACAAGTGGATTTTAATGTTAGAGAGTACAAAGGTTCACTGACATGAAGGTTCATTGATATGATACAAAGGTTCAGAATCCATGTTACTAGTAAGAAACAACCATTTGTCAAGTTTTGGTGTAGTATCAAAGAAGAAGGTCTACAATTGTCTGAAAGGCTACTCAGATATTTCTGCCTTTTCCAACTATGTAGTTGGATGAGCCAGATTTTCTTCATATATTTCAATGAAAACAACATATCTCAACAGATTAAATGAAGAAGCAGATATAACAATTCAGATAGGTATTAATCCATACATTGAGGAGATTTACAAAAATGTAAAGAATGATACTCTTCTCTCTATATTTCTTTTGCCTTAGAAGATATAGCTATTTCATAAAAATATGTTATTTATACTAACTTAAAATAAACAGTAATATGTTAAATGAATTCTTAAAATAATATTTCAAATGTTTTCAGTTTTAATTGCTAATGTGGTAAATACTAATAGGTATATCCCACATAAATTAAAGCTCTTTAAGGTTTTCAATAAATATTAAGGGTATAAAAGGATCCTGGGGACAAAATGTTTGAGAACCACTGATTTAAGCTGTAATGATATAATTTAAGCAATGGTTAAAAATTCAGTTTATGCCTATATTTTGTTGAATTTGTCATGATTGTTGAAAATGATACCTCACAAAATACGATATATGTAACTAACATTTAGAACAGAACAGCCTTCGTCTTTAAGGATAGTAGTTGTGAATACATATTTCAAACCCTGCTCATTTTTAATATTTTGGTTACCTTTTTGTCAGATTAGAATTTTTTTTTTGGAAGAAGAAACACTCCTATGAAGAGTAGAAGCCTCAAAGGTATCTATTTCTGATTAGCTTATTCCTGCATTATTAGCGTTATCTATAATCTGTAATTTCTTTGCAAGAATTTATTAAGCCATTTGTCTATTTTGTGACCATTAGCTTGATTAAGACTAGAAAATACGATTTGTAAAGCCACCAACTGGGCATATGTATTAGTCCATTCTCACACAGCTATGAGAAATACTCAAGACTGGGTAATTTATAAAGGAAAGAGGTTTAATTGACTCATAGTTCCTCAGGTCTGGGTAGGCCTCAGGAAACATACAATCATGGCAGAAGGGGAAGCAAACACATCCTTCTTTATGTGGCAGCAGCAAGGAGAAGTGCAGAACGAAGTAGGGGAGCCCCCTTATAAAACCATCAGATCTCGTGAGAACTCATTCGCTCTCATGAGAACAGCATGAAGGTAACTGCCCCTATGATTCAATTACCTCCCACTGGGTCCCTCCCATGACATGTGGGGATTATGGGAGATATAATCCAAGATGAGATTTGGATGGGGACGTGGTCAAACCATATCATTCCACCCCTGGCCCCTCCCAAATCTCATGTCTTCACATTTCAAAACACAATCGTGCTTTTCCAACAGTCCCCCAAAGTCTTAGTTCATTCCAGCATAAACCCCAAAGTCCAAGTCCAAAGTCTCATCTGAGACAAGCCATGTCACTTCTGCCTATGAGCCTGTAAAATCAAAAGTAAGTTAGTTACTTCCTAGATACAATGAGGGTAAAGACATTGAGTAAATACAGCCCTTCCAAATGGGAGAAATTGGCCAAAACAATACAATAGGGGTAGAGGCACTGGGTAAATACAGCCTTTCCAAATGGAAGAAATTAGTCAAAGCAAAGGGGCTACAGGCCCCATACAGATCCAAAATCCAGTGGAGCCATTAAATCTTAAAGCTCCAAAATTATCTCCTTTGATTCCATGTCTCATATTCAGGTCACGCTGATGTAAGAGGTGGGTTCCCATGGTCTTAGGCAGCTCTGACCCTGTAGCTTTGCAGGGAACAGCCCCCGACCTGGCTGCATCGAGTGTCTATGGCTTCTTCAGGTACATGATGCAAGCTGTCAGCAGATCTACCATTCTGGGGTCTGGAGGACAGTGGCCCGCTTCTCACAAATCCACTAGACAGTGCCCCAGTGCGGACTCTTTGTGGGGTCTCTGGCCCCACATTTCCCTTACACACTGCCCTTCCACAGGTTGTCCATGAGGGCTCCACTGCTACAGCAAACTTCCGCCTGGACATCCAGGTGTTTCATTACATCCTCTGAAATCTAGGCAGAGGTTCCCAAACCTCAACTCTTGACTTCTGTACACCTACAGGCTCAACACCATGTGGAAGCTGCCAAGGCTTGGGATTGCACCTTCTGAAGCCATGACCTGAGCTGTACCTTGGCCCCTTTTAGCCATGGCTGGAGTGGCTAGGACATAGGGCACCAAGTCCCTAGGCTTCACACAGCAGAGGAACCCTGGGCCTAGCCCATGTAGCCATTTTTTACTCACAGACCTCTGGACCTGTGATGGGAGGGGCTTCCACAAAGGTCTCTGACATGCTCTGGAGATATCTTCCCCATTGTCTTGGCGATTAACATTCAGTGCCTTGTTACTTATGCAAATTCTTCAGCAGGCTTGAATTTCTCTCCAGAAAATTGGTTCTTCTTTTCTAATGCATCATTAGGCTACAAATTTTCTAAATTTTTATGCTCTGCTTCCTCTTGAATGCTTTCCCATTTAGAAATTTCTTCCACAAAATACCCTAAATCATCTCTCTAAAGTTCAAAGTTCCACAGATCTCTAGCACAGGGGCAAAATGCTGCCAGTCTCTTTGCTAAAGCACAAGAGTCACCTTTGCTCCAGTCCCCAAGTTCCTCATCTACGTCTGAGACCACCTCAGCCTGGACTTCATTGTGCATATTACTATCAGCATTTTGGTCAAAGCCATTTAACAAGTCTCTAGGAAGTCTCAAACTTTCCCACATTTTCCTGTCTTCTTTTGAGCCTGCTAAATTGTTACAATCTCTTCCTGTTACCCAGTTCCAAAGTCGCTTCCACATTTTCAGGTATCCTTACAGCAGCATCCTACTCTCTATGGTACCAATTTACTGTATTCAGTTGTTCTCATGCTGCTATGAAGAAATATCTGAGACTAGGTAATTTATAAAGGAAAAAGGTTTAATTGACTCACAGTTCTGCAGGGCTGGGGAGGCCTCAGAAAACTTACAATCATGGTGGAAAAGGAAGCAAACACTTTCTTCTTCACACGGCAGCAGCAAGGAGAAGTGCAGAGTGGAGGGTTGGAAAAGCCCCTTATAAAACCATCAGATCTTGTGAGAACTCACTCACTATCACAAGAACAGCATGGAGGTAACCACCTTCATGATTCGATCACCTCCCTCCAGAGGTAATCGTTCCACAATACCTGGGACTATGGGAACTACAATTCAAGACGAGATTTGGGTGGGGACACAACCAAACCATATCAGTATGTGTAAACGACAATACTCTGAATGTCACTGGTCACTGCTGATGTGCCCTCTGCTTTGGAGAGTGCCACCTTGCCCTCACCTACCTCATGGACCATATGAGTCTGCTGGGACTTCCGTTACAAAGTACCACAGACTGGGTGGCATGAACAACAGAGAGGGATTTTTTCACAGCTCTGGCGTGTGGGAAGTCCAAGGTGCCAGCAGCTTTCGTGGCTGATTAGGGCTCTCTTTCTCATTTGCAGATGGCCACCTTCTCTCTCTGTCCTCATTTAATGGAAAAAGAGACCTCTGTTTTCTTTTTTTTCATTGTAAGGGCACTAATTCCATCCTAATAGTCCCAACCTCCTGATATCATCTATACCTAATTACCTCCCAGAGGACCCCCTCCAACTACCAACATATTAGGGGTTAGAGCTACAACATGTAAACTTGGGGGTGACATAAATGTAAGTCCATAATAGGGGGCATGGGAGACACATGATCAATCATCTAAGACTCCAAAAGAACAAGACACCAGCATCAACCTAGCTAGTAATGCTTATAAAACTTTCTTTCTTTTTAAGAAAGATACACACACACACACACACACACACACACGCACACACAATCTTCTCACACTCCAGTAAATCGCTGAGCATACCAAGCGTGCTACCTCCACCCTCACTGTGAGGCTCACTGGATAAAGGGTTCCACCAGTCAGCTGGAAGAGTGTTCCTCCCACATGACCTTGCTCACCACAGGTGCTGGCAGATTTTAGGAACTGAATGGAGTTTCCTTTCCTCATCTATGAAATGTCCAGTACCCACATTGAGGGTGGGTATCAAATAGCATATTTTATTTAAAAAATAACAAAAAATAACATATTTTAATAAAATAGCTACATTTTATAAAGCAAAAAAAAATAGAGAAAGAAGACTACCACAAATCTCCTCAATGTCGGTATGTAAATGTCCAGATACCTCATCCTAGAGCTGCAGTGGTGGAGGACAGATGAGCGGCTCTCCCAAAGGAGCTTCCTCGGCGTCCTTCAGTAATCTGCTTTTGTGATGAACATGTGCACTTGTGAATTCTTCACATGACAAGTTATTCAAATATCTCATCGTTCACTTTAATCCTGTTCCCTTTCATTGGTTGCTCCAGATAGATGAGGAAGCTGGCCTAACCCTACTATGTACTTTAACAGATAAACAACCAAGACCAGAAGGCATTAAGAAAGGGCCACACAGGCCTTGTCCACATCTGCGTTTCTTGTGAAATGAAATGATGCTGGGTGATCACAGGGCTGTCCACACACATGCTTCCCGTCTGAGCACTAGGGCTGGCTGGGTATCTCACTGCCTGGTGAAAGCCTTGTTCTCGCCTTACAAAGCTTCCCACAGCTTCTCTGAACCCTGCTCTTTCCTGAAGGATAGCACATTACTGGACCATCATCTGTTTTCCCAAGAAGCACTTTAGAGCCCTGGATGTGATGCCCATTCATGTGATTGGATGTTTTTCTACCATTTTTGACTTGGGTGAACTACAAATAAACAGCATTTAGAAGCACAGCACTGAATATTCTGGAAGATTAAAGAGTTCACACATGGCCAGCATTTGGAGTCTTAAATCATTCTAGTCTTAAGGGTTCCTTTTACTTTCGGGGAGGAGGGTGTGCAAGGGGTTTGGGAGAGTGAACACCATGGATGGATTATCTCATTTTATTTATCCTGACTCTTCGTCTATCAAACCATGCAATTAAAAATAGTACAAATGGAGCCTCCTTCCATCAAAACAAAGCATGAATCCATGTTAGAGGATTTACTGGCCAGGCTTTCTGGATAGAGTTTTCCACATCTTTCTGAAGACAAAGTGGCGAGTCAATTTGTAGTGAGACCGCAAGGTGTGGACTTCTGGCTCCTCCCGCTCCTCCCCCTGCCTCCATTGCTTCCCCTCCCTTGCCCAGCACATTCTTTTCAATACACTTATAACGAAATCAGAGACAATGTGTAATTATACAGAAGAAAAATCTGTCAGACGATAGCTGAAGTTGCTTAAATTTTGCTGATTTACAAAGATAAGAGATTTTTCCCCCCACTGAAAAAAAAAATACCTTTTTGCATGTGTAATGGCAAACAACCTCCTGCAAAGTCAACTCCTTTTCTGAAAGTCATTGCTAGTTTTAAAATTTCTGAGTCATTAGATAACAGATAGAACTCCACACTGAGTGGTTTCAAATGTTTATGGTCTGCAATTCATTCTTAATGAGCTCCCTCCATGTCTTTATTCTTCTCCGCACCCTCCTGCTGGGAAGTGTCTTACTCTGCCTTGCCTTTTGTTAATGATTCCACAATCATTTCAGAGCCATTTCTCCTGCCTTATGTAATTCTGACACTGCGGAAGAGCCCAGCTCACTGCCTCGCAGTTGGAAATCTAACCTTTAATGTATTAATTTCTCTTGCTCAAAACAATTTAACCTCTGTCTTGGTTTTGTGATTGCTAAGTGTTCCAATTAAATGCCTCTTTCATTTTTTGTCCTGGAGGGCTTGATCCTACCCAAATTATGTAGCACACACCCCACCTCGCCACGAGGAGCACGCTGGGGCCCCTCGCGTGCCCACCATCCATCCATTATCTCTCTCATGAGTGCCTGTCACATTTTCAAAACATCTCCTTCTCCAAAAAGATTAATTAAAGTAGTTTTAAACGAGGCAGCATTGTCTGTGGAGGAGAAACGAATCATCCTCGCCCAGAAGAGAGAGGCGTCCAGGAGGAGAAAATATTCCTCTCCCGCCCCCACTTCTGAATCGATGTGATCAACAGGAGCCGGTGAGCAAAGGGTCACTCTGCCGTGGACCGGCTGTGTCAGGATGCAGCCCCTGCCAGCCCGAGTGAGGTGGGGAAATTAATCACAGCCACAAAAAGGCTCTAGACACTTGCCTTTTGAATTCTACCACCTGCTTCCAGGCAAAACAGGCCTAGTAAGAGGGAAGATTTGCTAAAGGATTCCCACACATGAACGTGGGGCACCCAAGTCCGTGACAGTCAGCCCAGGCGCAGAAAAGCAACTGGGAATAAAATCAAGCAGCCAACACGCAGCCCATCACACAGGAGGCGCACCGCTGCTCCTGCTGGGGGGCACCCCCTGCGGTCAATGCCTGGGAGCAGGGAGCCCCCTCCTCTGAAGGGCCTCACTTCAAATTGCCCATTGTCTTGGTACCAATGAGTCTATAGTCTCCTGCGGTTCTTTCAGAAGCTTAGAAAGGGTGACAATTTGGAGCTGGGGTCAGGGGCCTTATCAACCTCTGATCCAACTCAAGAGTGTGCCTATAGGAACAGCTCAAATTCATTTTGATGAAAACTATTTGCAAGTAAGCATTCTATGGCTTTAGAAGAGCTTCTCCAAGGCAGTCCATGATTGGAGACAAATATCTCTAGGAGGGCCACGTAGCTAGGGCACGCCCATCTCAAATTTGCATTCAAACAGTTGTTTACACATCCATCAATGCCATCCCATCCTCATGCCTGTGGTCAGTCCAGCGGCAAACCAGGGGGTATAGGTTGGTGGGGGACTGAGACAGTCGGGCAGATTTGCCTGTCTCCTTCCTTTGGGAGCCAACAAATGGATGGTTTTGGTAAAAACAGAAATGCCATGCATAGAAGGTGCTGTAACAACCGTAGGTCAGCTAACTCATCATTAGAAAAAATTTACACAAATCAGCAGGGTGCGTTGACTCATGCCCATAATCCCAGCATTTTGGGAGGCCAAGGTGGGTGGATTACCTGAGGTCAGGAGTTTGAGACCAGGCTAGTCAACATGGCGAAACCCCATCTCTACTAAAAATGCAAAAAAAAAAAAAAAAAAAAAAAATAGCTGGGCGTGGTGGCGGGCACCTGTAATCCCAGCTACTTGGGAGGCTGAGGCAGGAGAATTGCTTGAATCCAGGAGGCGGAGATGGCAGTGAGCCAAGATTGCGCCACTGCACCCCAGCCTGGGCAATGGAGCAAGACTCTGTCACAAAAAAAATTACCCAGCCTCAGGGATTTCTTCTTAGCAGTGCAAACAGAGCATGACTGGGAGGGAAAGACCGATCATCACTGGAGCTGGGGGGCAGGTAGCTGGGATTCACTGTACTGTTCTCTCTACTCTTACATATGTGTGTGTGTGTGTGTGTGTGTCTACATATATAATTATATATATATATATATATATTTTTTTTTTTTTTTTCAGATGTAATCTCTGTCACCCAGGCTGGAGTGCAGTGGTACATTCTCAGCTCACTGCAACCTCCGCTTCCCGGGTCCAAGCAATTCTCATGCCTCATCTCCCAAGTAGCTGGGATTACAGGTGTGCACTACCACGCCCAGCTAATTTTTTGTATTTTTTTTTTTTTTTTAGTGGAGACAGGTTTTCACCATGTTGGCCAGGCTGGTCTCGAACTCCCGACCTCAAATGATCTGCCCGCCTCAGCCTCCGAAAGTGCTGGGATTACAGGCATGAGCCACCGCACCGGGCCATCTTACACATATTTGAATGTTCTATAAACATTTTTATAAATGGCTGAGAGTGGTCGTTCCTGAGCTTGAGCCTCTCTGTGGCCATCTGTGTCTTGCTGTGAAGAACCCAAAGCCCCTGGCTGAGCTGTACAGGTCAGCATCCCAAGGAGGACTCATTATCCCACCATTAAGACTTTTCTTTTCCAGACAAGGAGCCCCAGGCATTGTCCCGGGACTCTCAGACGTAGATGAGTAAACGCACACGTGGCTCTTGCTGCCTGGGTCTCATCTTTCCAAGGAGGCTGGAAATGGATCCTACAGTCCCCTGCCTGGAGTCTCTTCAACAGATACATTTGCTGGGGTCATGAGGGGTCATAGGAGGTCCTATAAAAAGAAATTACTGCAGCAGGTTGATTTTTCCCCCATCGTATCTAACATACTGCAGCAACTTTTCTGCTTGATTAAAAAAGCCTTGCCTTCTTTATTACAAACCCATAGATGCTTATTGCAAAAAATTAATAAAAACACAAACAGGACAAAAGAGGAGAGAATAAACCTCACCGTAATTTCACCCCATATATTTTAAAAATGAGAACAATTATATACAGATTTCCCACTAAATAATTCTCAGGTTAAAAAAAAAATTCCTCCATGTTTCTCAGAATTGGGTTAAAATGAGTTTGAAAATCTTAGCACCTCTCCTACTTGCAAAGAAATTTAAAAGGGAACTGGGACCATTTTGTTTTATTTATCTTTTTTTTAGAGTTCTCTTATTTTAAAAGCAAATGAAAATATATTTCGGGTTGCATGAGAATTTCTGAATGCTGGAATGGAGCAGATGCCTCTTCTCAAGGCTTCCATGACATGCCAGCCGGTGGCGCCATCCTAGGGCCAGGTGGCAGATGAGGAATGAAAATCAAGTCCTTATCTGTTATTCGTTATATGGCTCTGAAGAAGCTGCCTGACCTGGCTCCATCTCAGTTTCCCAGAATCCCCTTTGCTGGGCATGGTAATGACTAATCACAGTAGCAAAACTGCAATGTGGCAGATACTGCATAAATGAAGACTGAATTATAAATCTTTTGTAATGATTACTTGGCTAAGAGCTGCCCTCTGAAAATCATAAGCAGTCTTCCTAGTAATCCCTACCAGTGCCTTTCTCATATACACATGTTTTGGAAGCTAAAACAATTGTGATTTTCCCCAGTAGGCTGGAACAATCAGACCTAGTTCTGATTCTCTCATTTAGGCAATATTTTCGTCCCTTGTTAATATCCACTTTGCTGTGTAAATAGTAATCAGTTTATTTTTTCCCTTCCTGGGGGAGGAGCAGAGACGCTTGACCTTAAACCAAATTAAAGAAGAAACCTTTTCTTTCTTAGAAATAAGTCTTCCAGGTAACAATTATTTGCCTTATGTTTGAAACTCAGGGTCAGAGCCTAAACTGATGCTCTACTCAACCAGGAAATCCGGGAAAGATGGCTTTCTGTTTGGCAACCCTTGACTTGCACTTTTTTTTTTTTTTTTTTTGTCTTTTCTCCAACAGGTTCACAATTAGAGACATTTACACTGTTGCAAAACCTTCTTGACAATAATTTAAAATGCTTGACAGTGGAAGACAGAGATGCGCGAGTGAGGAAGAGTCTAGGAGGGGAACACAAACAGAAGCAGGAGCAAAAATGACTTTCGGGGTTGAGTATAAGTAGATACTGCACTCTCCACTTCTGACAATCACCTGATGCTTTGCATTTTGGCCTTCGGTATTGCGTTTCCTAGAGCCATTTTTACTGACATAAGGCAGCTGCAGCCCCACCTGTGCTGGGGACGGGGCGACTGTAGCCCTCCACATGCATCCTAAGTCATCTCCCCTGGTGGGTACTGCTCCTCCATGTCACAGCTGCACGCCCTGGGCAAGGAAATGAACGGTGGCAAACTCATTGGTCGGGCTGTAATATGATGCTCTTACAGAGGATAACTGAGATGTATCTTCAGACCCAAAGGTAGAGGTTGGAGTGAACTGGGAATGAAGGCAAAACCTCTCTGAGTTCACGTATCCTTCCCCGTAGCCTGTGCCTCCCTCATCCCACTCTTGTTTAAAAGAAATACGACCCCCAACTAGATTCCAGACAACTGAATAGGATTTCCATCTTGGCATGGACAGAGCACTCAGGCCTGCAGATTCCGGAGCTCCAAGGATGGGAAAGCAGAGAGCCTGGGGAGGACTGGAGGCGGCTGGGGCCAGGACTTGGTCTCCTCACAGCCTTCCCAGCCTTAGGGCCTCATCGAACTCTCCTTCACCCAGTGCAGGATCACCCACCTCGGACCCTGGCTCCTTCCATTCAAAGGCAGACTCCAAACTCAGGCTGGGCACAGCGGCTCATGCCTGTAATCCCAGCACTTTAGGAGGCTGAGGTAGGCAGACCACTTGAGGTCAGGAGTTCAAGACCAGCTTGGGCAACATGGTGAAAGCCCGTCTCTACTAAAAATACAAAAGTTAGCTGGGTGTGGTGGTGCATGCCTGTGATCTCAGCTACTCAGGAGACTGAGGCACGAGAATTGCTTGAGCCAGGGAGGCAGAGGCTGCAGTGAGCCAAGATCATGCCACTGCTCTCCAGCCTGAGCCACAAAGCGAGACTCTGTTACAAAACAAAACAAAACAAAACAAAACAAAACAAAACAAAACAAAAAACACAACGCAAACTCAGGGCAGCATCAGAGGCCAGCAGTGCAGACCACAAGCGCCCCTCAGCCTCTGCTCTCTGCTCTGCAGCGCCTCTCCTGCTTCCGTAAGAACTGGATGTCAGTGACTCCCAGGGACACCTTGCCCCAGACTTGCTTTTATGTCTTCACGATTGGCATGATTGGTTCTGCTTTCTCTGAGGGTTGTTTATGTGTGGCAACATGGAATAAAACTAGATGGGACATTGTTTTCTCCTCTATCTCAGATCATGTGAACATAAGCAACTCTACCTGTAATTCTCAGAGGAAATCTTTGCTTTAGAATGTATGCACGAATCAGCCTTCTGCTCAGTTGAAACTTGAAAGGGTGGATCTCAAAGAAGATACATAAAAAAAGAGAGAGGGAACTGTTCATGTTGCTCTGTTGTTATTATTTTAAAAGCTGTTGATGCATAACCTCTTTAAAATTGTGTTTATTTTATGTTGATATGTAATATTTATTTTATTTGTATTTATGTGAATATTTATATAGCTATAATAAAATTATATCGATTTATACTTTATTTTTACATCGTTCTCATCAATAGCAAGGGTCATACTATATCACTAAAACAACCAATATTCAAACATTGTCCCTTCTGAATGATAGTTTTGCTCACTAGAAATTCACACAATCCTCTTGCTTATGTCCTGGTGTCACCAGAAAGGCCACCAGACACAACCATTGAAACTGAGCCCTCTGGACAACTGCTGTGACCATTTCAGCCAAGTGACCACTCTTAGCCCATTCTGGGAAGCAGCACAGGACAGCCCTCCCCCAGCCCAGCTCTCCGGAATGTCTTGCAAAAGGCAAAAGGACAGCAGAGGTCATGTCACCATTCTGCAGTGCTTTGAGGTAGAGTCTGTCCTTGGGATCTTGAATGAACCAAAACAAATTTGGGGTCAACTCAGGGGCATTCTGGGGACACCCGCACAGTGGCTGCTGGGCCAGACACACCACGCCTGTGTCTCCTGGTCTGTGCTTAGCAGCTTGAGCGGATACAAGAGAGCTGGAGAAAAGTTAGGGTCGAATTAATAAAGAATAATTAGAAATTCTTGCCTCATGTAGCCACAGTTTTAGCATCTAATAATTATTGTTGCAAATGCAAATACTAGTCCCTGGGACTCCTTATGCATTTGAATCAATCTCTTAAAGACAATTGCCGCTCCAGATGAAAAACAATTTCTCAACAGCTGGAGAACATTTGCAGAAGGCAACTTTTAAAGAACAGGGAGACGGAGAAAGACGGAGATAGACACAAAAGTAATCGTCAGCCTCCCTTGTCTAAAGAAGTCTGAAGTCTTCAGATGGTGTGTTATTAATTACTATACCTACAGCTACGCTCACCGCTAAGCCACAGTTAGACTAGCGAGGTAAGGCAGAACAGCATTTTGTGTTGTCAGCACTGTTAATCAAAAATTACCCTGCCTTTTACTTTATTCAAAAACAGAGCTCTTTTTTTTTTAAGAGTATCTTGTTACTGAGTTTTAAGGATAAAAAAATTGGAGGTTAGGATATCAAGGAGGTGCTCTAGGAAGACAACTATATCTTGAATATAATATTTAGCATGGGCAAGCAAGGAAGACCTTTTTTCACTGTGCTGAATTGAAACATTCATTAGGCAGGATTACGGAGGAGAATGGGTAAAGGCAAAGGCAAGACGGGGAGGGAGAGGGTGGAAGCACTAAGTCTTTCATTTGTGTATTTAGTTTGAAACTATGAATGTTTTGTGCCCAAAGTGTATACATGAATTATAACCAAGTCCTGACGTTTTAGATTGTATACCCATGGCTTATATTCCAATCTGTTTTATTTTGGCACAGTTATTTAGATTCAAGTTTAATATGACATATTGATTGGTAATGAGATCATCATAATGATAGTAATAATGAGCTAGCACTTCGTAGCACACATCACACACCACACATTGTTTTCCGTGCTTTGACTCATTTAATCCTCATAAACCTGAAGAGGTGAGTATTATTATTATACCCATTTTACAGATGAGGACACTGAAGTACCCACAGTTGACACAACCTGCTCAAGGTTACGGGGCTAGTAAATGGTCAGTGTTCTTCAACCTGGACTTGCGACTGTAGTAATTGTGCTCTGCAATCAGCAAAAATAGGCTGCCGATATTAAATTATCCTCGAATGTACTGTGTTCCTGGTTGAAACAGTAACGAACGAGTGGAAGGCACACACCCCAAAGACATAATCCCGGGGATGCAGAAATGCTCAGAGCACAGGGCAAGCTGGCAAGTGGCCACACCTACCTATGACTAGCTAAGTGGACCTACAGATGGTGTGGCTTAGTTTTACCCTCACAAAATGAGCAGGCGGCTTATGAAAAGATTTGTACAAAGAGTCTGGGACTTGAGGATGGTACTAATAATGCCCAGACTAGCAACAAGAAAAGCAGCCACGGTCCCGCTCTGTTCAGCCAAATCAATAAACAAAAACAAAGAAAATCTAACCCATCCTCCACTGTTAATGATAGACCCCACCTGGAGCTCATCTTACATATGAAGGTATTAGTTAATGGTAGTAGGAAGCCATTAGAACTAACAAGACATTTTGCAACTAAGCATCCACAACATGAATGCAAACCTCTATAAACTGAAAGCAAAAATATTTTTGTACAATTAGTAAATAAAATAAATAGCTTAAAATATTTTGTCACTCATATATGATCATTTAATTTCTATGTCATGTATGCCTCACAACGCATTTAAATTATTAGCATGTATACCTACTTTATCAAAGAGTAAACACGCACAGAGAGAGAGAAGTGCTCAAAAATCTTTCACTGATAGGATTATGCAATCAAAAAAGTTTGGAATCAAGCACAGTGCTAGAGTTTAGTCCACCCCGTGGGGCCACTCTCAGGTAACCATGGTAACACTAATCCGTGGCCAACTGTCTGGCAAAAGCTTAGCAACTCAACAGGGAGACAGGGAGGAGAAGGTGGACAGAGCCGGGCAGACCCGTGTCCACCCCCAGTGCACCCTGGCTCCTCACATCATCACAGGGCTGGCCTGGAGCATCTGGAGGCATCAGGTCCTCAGGTGGGGTGGCTGTCACTCCACGTCAGTGGAATGCTTTGTGGCTAAAGAAATACCCATAATTATCACCATGAGTTGATCCTATTAATGTATCGAAAGCTAAACAAGGGACTACTAAATTGTCTGAGGTCACTGAATTTTCAACATGTAATCTTCAAAATCAAATTTACAAAGCAAGTTCTCATACTTTCAAAACTACCAAGAAAAAAAAAATGGGTTATTTTATGAGCAAATGAAGTGCCAGAAATGTAACAGAATTTCATGTCAGAACAAAATGATGTTCAGAAACTGAGAAGCATATATTTGGATAATATTCTATGTAGAGAAAATATGAAAAAAGGATTCAAGAAGAAACTTGAAACGGCCACACACATACAATATACAATATTCGCCCACGTGTATTTTCCTTTCGAAAATGCATGATTTAGCATGGTTGATATTTTTCTTTCGCTTTATTCATAATGCGATGTGTAAAGTAGCAGAATTTCCAAGTTATCACTGCAAAGACCTTGAATCATACTTCATGTCTCTCAAAAATTCGGTCAGGTGGATGTTTCCTACTAAGGATTTAAAGCTATTTCACTGGCTATGCATTTTGCATTTTATAAATCATTAACATGAACAAAGTAAGAACCAAAACAGGAATACCCATTTCATAAGTGTGAAGACAGTTAACCTTTAAACAGATGGGTAGTCCCAGACAGCTCTGGAAAATTAATAGAGCTTAAACCTAAGGTCTCAGAGCTGCAGAATACATCTTTGGAGACCATGTTTTTGAGATCATCATAAATCAACTTTTTCCTCATCAGTCCCTCCTGCGTACCCAGGCTCCTAGAACCGCCAGGTTATGAATATGTATATCAGGACACATCAACGGATCCAGTGCTCCGGTCTCAAAGGTTCTGACTGTGTGTTCCCTCCGCCGTCCATCCTCCCAGTTCATGACTCTGGAAAGCCTCACGGTGGTGGGCCTGCAGCCTGGCGTGGCAGTGGCACTGGGAGACGCCACTCCACATTCCAGCTCAGAGCCTGAGCACCCTTCACGCCTGACTCCCTTGGAGGGACGCATCTCCATTTTTTATTTGTAAACCTTTGCTTACTAAATCAGCGGTGTTATGGGGGATTGTTTTGTTGTGAAAGCACTGCGTTTTTCCATGGCCAAGTCAGTTCAGATCTTAAAAGAGGCCCAGCGAGCGATGGGCAAGGCTCCAAGCCGGGAGAACTGGAGGGATGAGGTTGTTGTCTCCCAGGAGATGGCTGCCTAAGCACTCAGAAAAGACGTGGCTGGGACGCCTGCAGAAAATTATACACACAAAAAGGAAGAAAATAACTAGCCAATGTTATCAACGTTACCATTTTCAACTATTTAAGTAGGTGTTTGGAGGCATGTTTAAGATTTGGGTGAAATTCTAAATGTGGCCACAAACCCTATAAGAATGTGAATGTAAATGGAATTAAAGCCAAAAGTTTGACCTTACTGAGCTGCCAGCCTCAGTTAGGCCAGTCCAGGGAGAGTCTTTCGTTGGCAACCGAGAAGACATTGGCCGTGGGAGAAATGTGGAATGGGATCAGGTCGTGTCTGGCCTTGAGACCTCCAGGGCCACCGCTCAGTGGGCAGTTGCAGAGCCAGCACACGGCTCTCTCTGCACAAACATTAAGCCAATCGGTGATGCTCACGTGTAGAGAAACTTCACATTCTTTCCCCCAACATGTTGAAAGGAAGAAAGGCACGATGGAATACGGTCTCGGTGTAGAGTCAAACCTGGAGGTGAATAATCCCACGAAGGACAACAAACAGCACTTTGTTCTTTCAACACAAGCCCCGCCCGAGAACATTTTGTCACTTCCACTGAACAGCAGCCCTGGAAAGTTCATAATGGACATATTCGCAGCTACTTACTGTTAGAAAAGTTAATTGAGCAGCATTGTCGCAAATGTCAGGAAATTCAACAAGCCTGAAGAATTCAATACAGATATGAGCAGAACACGGACGGCAGAGACCCAGGCGCACAGGTCACGACAGCCCAGGTTGTCTATGCACGGAACGCAGCCGTGACAGGGCTGCGCCCAGAGGGACAGGCTCAGGCTTCCAAGTAGTGAGACCCACTTCTAGGGAGCGTTTGGCAGCACGTTACACACATGCCGTGAAGCTGTGGCCCTGTATCATCTTCTTATTTTTATAGATACATCATTATTGAAGGGAGGCCGTTCCATTCTTTATGGACTGGGGCGTCCATCTGCTTCTCTCCTCCCTGTTCCGTGGGCAGTTCCCATGTTCCCGCGGCCCTGTTTGGAAAGAAAGGAACTGCGAGCTGTTTGACGAGGTGCGGAGGGCAGACGGGTCCGCTGGCAGGGACAGGTACTGCCCTCCTGGAGCGGGAGGCAGTCCGTCCAGGGCCACTTCCTGATGCAGGCACTGGGCTCGGAATGCGTGTTACATCCCCGGGAGTTCTGCATCATAAAAATCGTAAAGAGTAACGTCCCATGTCTGGAAACAGAAACGATTCCTACGAGAATTTATGCGCTCAATGTAATTAATCTGCATGTTTGGGACATCTCATCACAGGCCTGTCTTCTTTGGCTAATTATTAAAGCTTGATTCAACGGATCTGCTCAGTTATAGTCCCAGATAAACAGCCCTTCTCCCCACCCACCCCCGAATTGTTTTACTTAAGGGTTTAGCAAATTGACTTGACAAAGAGTTAGGTTTCAACGTTGACCCCTCATAATGCGATCTTTTCTCTTCCTGTTTTGTGTTCTTCCTTCTTAAAGAGATAGTCACCAGAGGCAATTCCACTTTCTGTAGCCACAAGATTCAACAAGGCCTCAGCTGATCGCCCTTCAGTGCATCAGCGTTTCCCACCACATGGGAGAAATTTGACCATGTTCACTGTAGAAATCCATCTAACCAAGAGAGTTGTATGTAAAAAGTATTTTCAGGCTCACTCTGTTTCCCAAACCTTTTATAATAGAAATTTTCCCTATCACCTCCCTGGGCAAAAAAGTACAAAATCTGCATGTTTGTGTTTTAACTGCTAATAGATGCCACTTTGGCTTCTGACATGCCAGGAACCATGACTATCGCTGACGGTCACGGGACCACCTGTGTGTTTGAGCTGAGTGTTTGAGTGTTTACAAGAAAAGCCCACTCAGGGGAATCTGGTGCCAGTTATACAGTTTATAAATTAACAAGAAATGGAAGCTGATCTGAATGGGACTGATCTAGACTCTTTGGGAATTTTGTGCACTCAGAAAAGATCTGAAGATACTGCAGACACCATTCACCAGCGTTGCTTCACCCAGACTTTACACAAAAGACCCGGCAGAGTTACCAGATGGACTTTCATCCTGCCCTAGCTTGAGTGTCCCAAAGACAAAGCGCTGTCTTCAGTAATTACAACACTGTTGCTCATTGTTTATTTTCTTCTTATGAGGCCATAAGGCCCAGCAGCACCTTAGAGCACCAAATGTTCAGTCGTAGCTGCTCCTCAGGCAGGCATGGTGAGAAGAGGCCGGGGCTACCTCAAGTTTCCAACCTTAGCAGAGCAGAAAAGACCAAGAACCTCACAGGACAATGTGGATCCCACAGCTTTATGATGTTGTTAAAGTAAGTGATCAACCAGTCTTGAAACTGAAACTGGAAGATAGCCTCTTGCACTTTCTTTATGAGCACTCTTTGTCGCCTTAATTCCATTGTCCTCTTCCCGCCTGCCTTGGCCCCACCTGCAGCCCCGTGTTGGGTTAACCTGGCTCTGACCTCGAAGGTTCTCTCATCTTCCCAGCAGCAGGCTGGACACTGGTTGGTTTTCTTTTAGACATCACGACAGACGCTTTAGGTCACCCACTCATTGGCCATCCCTGTGCCCCTCGGCCCCCACCCTTTTCCCTTCCTAACAGAAGAATTTTGTCCTCGCTCCTGCAAGTGGCCCCATCCTTCAGGGGTGAGTCACATTCCCCAGCCCAAAGGGGGACTGTAATTATCCAGGCTGAGTGACTGGCTTAGGTCTGGACCTGCAGCATAATTCTGGCCGATAAGACCTGGAGGAGAAAGGACAGTTCGGGGAAAGTTTTTCTCATTCTGAAAAAGGACACAAGATGCTTACTGGGATGTGCAATGGCGAGATGTCTGGCTGGCAGGATTCAGGGCAAAAAGAATCTGCCTCCAAGCTTGGAGTCAGGCTGCATTCGGATGTCCTGTGACTTGTACCTGAATGAGGCAGACGCTCAACTCTCCAGCTGTCTGGGGCCTCCAGCCCTCACTGTTTATGCACCACCAACCCTGCTGGGGACTGTCCCATCAGAGACGGCAACTAGAGCACCCTTGGCCCCCACCCCATTCCCAGGCCGGGCCTGGCCCCAGGGTACAGCCAGAGGAGTTCAGTCCGGAGAGCACATATTGCCTTTAGTCCAATGTCCCGATGCCCGTCCGGGCTGGCAAGTGACCCTCTAAAATCACGTGAATCGATGATTAGGGTGAAGGGGAATAGCTCTAAACACAACTGGGGAAAGACATTGGTTCAGCTTTGTGACCTCAAAAGGAATATTCAATAATAAAGTTTTGAATTCCATTACTGAGTCACTGAATAATATGGTTAGCATTAAACAAAATTTTATTGTCTGCATGTTTGTTTCATAAAATAAATATATATTTTATCTAATCCAAATTGCATCCGACTGCTATAATTTGTGAGAGGTGTTGAAATGCTTTTCTCGCTATTATTTTTAATGTGTTTTCCTAGATACTGAACTCGGGCTTAGAATCACAGAAATTAAGAGATTGAAGGGCACTCCCGGGTCAGCGGACACCAGGCTGCCAGACTCAGGATGGCCAGGCACCCCCGTGGGGGACAGGCCGCAGAAGCAGGATGCCAGGAAGGGGGCGGGGAGAAGACTTTAATTGGCCATTTCTAGTTTGATAGCTCCAAGTTGGGGGTGCATCTCCTAGAGAAAGCTGTATTTTGCAACCCCTTACCCACAAAATGAAGATCTTTACTGTTATTCTCAGATACAGTCTTCTTTTTATTTGGGGGTGAAGGACAGGAAGAATAAAACCCAAGCGCTCTAGCTCAGTCATCTGTGTACGGGGAACTCACTACAAACTACAGTAAAATGACGAAAAGGCATATCCCTCTCTGCTCCCCCTGCCTGGGGCTGTGGTAATTTTTGCGTCAGGAGCATCTGTGGTGAATAACGACACAAACGTCACCTCAGCAGGAGGGAGTGAGAGAAGTGATGACTGTGAGTATCAGGTGCCCCCCAAGGAATTTTTCTAGAATCTTCTACACTGTGGGTCTCAAGCATTTGGGTCTCAGCACTCTTTTACATCTAACTATAGAGAACCCAGATAACTTCAGTTTGTGTGGATATAACCACTGATAGGCCGGGTGCAGTGACTCATGCCTGTAGTTCCAGCACTTTGGCAGGTTGAGGTGGGCAGATCACAAGGTCAGGAGTTCAAGACCAGCTTGGCCAATAGGGTGAAACCCCACCTCTACTAAAAATACAAAAATTAGCCAGGTATGGCGGCGCATGCCTGTAGTCCCAGCTACTCGGGAGGCTGAGGCAGGAGAATTGCTTGAACCCAGGAGGCAGAGGTTGTAGTGAGCCGAGATTGCGCCACTGCACTCCAGCCTGGGTGACAGAGCAAGACTCCATCTCAAAAAACAAAATACATTAAATTAAATAAAAAATAAAACAATGTTGATCTCACAGATCCCCTAAAAATCCCTTGGGGACCCCCAGAAACCCACCCCCCACCACCAACTGTTCCTGAGAGCAGCTGGTCTACCCTGTCCAGTAGAATCGGGTTATTGCTAATCAGTTAACCTGGGTGATCAGGGAAATGTCATATGGGTGACATTTGCACAAGTTCTGTGTTGACCTTTGAGCTGGGTTTAGAACAGTTAATGGAGAGGGATATTGGAGAAAGTGGTGTAGAGATCCTGTTTTCATGATCCCAAGAGGTGAGATCCCAAATGCCCTCCAACAGCCACGGCGAAGAGCTGTCACTGTCTCCTTGAGGCACAGCAATGTCCCCCACGGCACTGCTTGCACAGCCTCAGGTGGGGTGGGAACTAGTATTTACTGAGCACTTACTAACCACTAATTGTTTCATATATGTATTTAGTCCCTCAAACAACTCTAAGGTAGAATCTAAATGAAGAAACTAAGAGTTAGAGAGGCCAAGTACATAAGAAAAGTGCTGGCAGCCATGTTTTCAGGGTGGCAAAGGATTCTGCCCGTTCTCTCCGTTACCTGCTGCATGTCACCTGTCTGCCAGCAGCTCCTCTGGGCTGGGATTCAGCAGATTCACAGCCTCACCCTGTGTCCTGAGAGAGCTCCCGTTCAGATGAGGGCCATGGAACCAGGGAAGAGAATTGGTAAAAAGAGGTCACTAGAGAGCGTGTGGGGCAGACGGCGCTGGACATATCAGGCAGTGAGACCGCCGGAGGAGACTGCCATGGTCCTGTCTTCAAGGAGCCCTGGGAGGTGGACGTCCATCCCATTCCCAGCCAGGGTTACATAGCCAAGAGGAAGAGAAGCGCCTCCCCCAGCAGACTGGCCCACTCCCAGGCCCCTACACAGCACATCAGGAAGGCACACTAGGGTCCGAGCAGCTCCCCAGCCCCTGTTACCACATTTCGTCTCCAAGGAAAAGTCAGCACCATTCCTTAGGATGTGAAGCTTGATAAAAATCAATGCCCACACCAGTTTTCCTGGGAGACAGGAAGAACACTGCGCCCCTTCTTTGCAGAGCGCCCTCTGGCGTTCCACCCTACAAGGAGTCCTGAGCTTGTGCAAACCACGGGAGAAAAGCGTGGCCCAATGTTAAACAAAGAAGTGTCCTTGGGGATCCCTGCTACCTTCTTGCACATCCCATCTAAGGGCAGGATAACCAGGGTTGGGAGGTTCCTGCACACAAGGCCATGCCATTGCCATGGTGAGGAAGGGCCTGCACTGTCTCCCAGCACCTCCTCAACAGAAGCAAACCACAGAGCTGACCACAGAGAGTCGTTGAGATGCCAGCATCATGAAGGTAGAGGGCCCGTCTCTAGAATCAGACACGCCCAGCGCTTCCTCCAGCCTCTGCACCCTCTTAGAATTTCAACCTCTCAGCGTCTCAGGTTCATCTACCATGAAACAGGAAAAATAAAGCTACTCCCCAGTTGTTGGGAAGAGCCAAAGAAATGATGTTCATGAAACATTAACTAAATACTGTGATGTTAACCAGCTGTTGGCTTCAACCCACAGCTTACTCTGTCAGACTGTCTGGTGACTTCCGCCTGGACAGCCCATATAGTCCATGTGTTGGTAAAAAGACACAGATGACACCAAAATACATTTTCTGCCACACTTTAAAAAATACCCTTTGAGTCTGGATCTAGTACATAATTGTGTAAAATTTCTTCATTCCTGTAACTTGGGCTTGATTTAGAAACACACACGTCCCTTCTCTTTGTCCTGTACGTACAAGACCCAGCACACACATGTGCCAATGTTCGAAAATAAAGAAAGCTTTCGTGGCCCAGGGCCATCAGATATTAAGGAAACTATATAACTTCCCTCTGATTTCTTTTTTTTTTTTCTTTCCTTTCCTTTTTTTTTCTTTCTTGACGTTGCAAGAGTATTTGTCAGGTGCTAGGTAGAGAATAATGACACCGTATAGAAGAAATAGCCTGGGTGACCCGTTCCTTTCTCGAGATGTGGATGGGTGCTTTTGAATTACAGAAAAACCTCCACTTTTTTAACTACTGAGTAAAAAGGGAAAAAATAACCACAACCCAGTGCTTTTACATTTCACATATGCTGTCTGGGTACGCAGTGCAGGGCACTGTGAATGAGCGCAGGATTTGGTATAAATCTTTTCCTATTTTGTGTTTCAGAAGGTATGCAATAGAAAACCCGTTCTAACAATAAATGCTAGTCACCTGAGGTCTATAGCTTGTTTTGTAGCTAAGAAAATAAAGCCTCTGCTCACCCTTGGCCAACTGAGTTACATTTTATGCTATTATTAATGCATTGCAAGGCTTTTTTCCATATCAATTTGAAATTATACATCTGGGAAATCCCAGTACAACAGCAGTCAACGCTTTGTTTCTCTGTGTGGCCCCCTGCAATTACTAGAATGTGCAGCTATAATTTAGCTCAGGTAAAATTCAATCAGTCACCCTGAGCACAATGAAATCTCCATCTACAGAAAAAAAGAAAGAGGAGGAGGAAGAGAAGGGAAGAGAAAGAGGGTGAGAAGGAGAGAAAGAGGAAGATGAAGAAGTAGAAGGGGAAAAACCAGGAGGCAGAGGAGAAATAAAAGGAAAAACTGAAGAGGGTTTTCCTGCAAATGGCCCAGGGAGCCATAGGAGTTTCTACAACAAATTGATTAGAATATTTAAATTCTGGTTGTAATAGGAAATTTAGCTGAGGAGAAGCAGTGCTAAGCATTGGAATTAACATGAAACAGATTTTAATCTGTTTTACAGCCTTCTTGGATTCGTTATAAAATATAATATTCTTTGCATTAAAAATAGAAAGAGGAGAAGAAAGAAGGGAGATTTTGTTGGTGTGCTGAATTTCACAGGGAGACGCCTGGAGATGGTGGGTAGGCCAAGCTGAAAAGCACTGTCCAATGGAAAAAACATTTATTGAGAGAAGTCAGCACATGATTTGCCTAACTGGAAAGTGGAATCCCACTGTCAAAGAGCCTGGGTTCTTTACAGAAAAAGTCTCAGATGGCTCTACTCATTTTTTTTTATTTCATTCTTTTATCGCACAACTTTTACAAGTTATATAGGAAAGACTGTGATTGTTAATCAAATATTTCTAGACTTTTGTTCCATAATTGTTTCATAGACGTCATTTAGCCAAGAGCAGATAATTTAGCAATAATTCACTTAGAGGTCAAGCACCTTCCTTCGGGCACTGATAGGCTGGTCCTCGCGTTATACACATTTTCAAGGCAATAATTCGATTTACTATAATATTTTACCAATATGTTTGTTTGCTTCTGGTCACGTGACCTTGTAAATTCACACCTTGATCTCTTCATTCTGCTGTAAATCCCCCAGTATAGATAAAACGTCTTTAAACTTTTTATTTTAAGATTCCCTTGCAGTTGTAAGAAATAATACAAAGGGATCCCATTTACCCTTGACCCGGTTCCTCCAACATCTTTCAAAACTACAGTACACCACCACCCCAGGATGTTGACTCAGAGACAGGGAAGATACCGAACACTCCAGCCCCACAGGATCGCCCCTCTCTCCTTCTCGTCAGTCCTCTGGCTGCCACTCCATCTTTAGCCCCTGCAAACCACTAACCTGTTCTCTATTTCCAAAATTTTGCATTTCAATGATGTTATACAAAAGTGCTCTTTTCCACCCAGAATAAATCCCTGAAGATCCATCCAAGGTATTACACGCATTGATAATCCACTCCTTCCTATCAGTGGAGTAGAGTTCCACAACATGGGTGTACCAGAGTTCCCTAACCATTCACTGATGAAGGACATCTAGGTTGTTTCTAGCTTAGGCCTATTACAAATAAACTGCTGGCTGGGCACGGTGACTCACACCTGTAATCCCAGTACTTTAGGAGGCCAAGGCAGGTGAATCACTTGAGGTCAGGAGTTTGAGGCCAGCCTGGCCAACATGGTGAAACCTCATCTCTACTTAAAAAAAAAAAATTAGCTAGGCGTAGTGGCGTGCACCTGTAGTCCCTGCTACTGGGGAGGCTGAGGCATGAGTATTGCTTGTACCTTAGAAGCAGAGGTTGTAGTGACCTGAGATCACACCACTGTACTCCAGCCTGGGTGACAGAGAGAAACTCTGTCTCAAAAAAATGAAAATAAAAATAAATAAAAAATAAAACTCTTGTATACAGTCATACATAGATTTTTATGTGGGCATATGATTTTATTTATCTGGGAAAAGTGCCTGGGAGTGAAATTATTGGGTCATACGGTAGTTGCAGGGTTAGTTTTTTAAGAAACTGTCAAACTGTTTTACAAAATGGCTATACCATTTTACATTTCACAAGAGAAGTTTGAGTGACCCAGTTTCTCCTCATTCTCACCAGGCCTTGGTGTTGTCATTATTTTTTACTTTAGCCATTCTGATAGATGTCTAATATCTCATTGTGATTTTAATTTGCATTCCCCAATGGCTAATGATATTAAACATATTTTTATGTAAGCACATAAAAAGATATTTGCCATCTGTATGTCCTGTTAGATGAAATGTCTCTCTACTTCTTTTGTGAATTTTCTAATTGGATTGTTTGCTCTTTTACTGTTAGATTTTGGAAACTTCTTATATATTCTAGATACTAATCATTTTCAGATACGTAGTTTGCAAATACATTCTCAATTTCTATACATTGTCTTGTCTTCCTCCTGACAAGGTCCATCACGGAGCAGAAGATTTTTATTTTTACAAAATCCAATTTATCAAATTTTTATTTTGTGGCTCGTACTTTCGGTCTAGAATCTAAGGACTCTTTAGATGGCCCTAGGTTAGAAAATTTTCTCTACGTTTTCTCTAAAACTTTTACAGTTTTACATTTTACCATCTTGGATCCATTTGGCATTAATTTTTGTATAGGATATGAAGTTTAGGTTGCAGGGTTTGTTTTTTGTTTTGTTTTGGACACAGGAATGTCAAATTACTCCAGCACCATTTGTTATAAAAAAGGCTGTCTTTCTTCCATTAAATTGCTTTTGCACCCTTTTCAAAAGTAAGTTGTTTCTATTTGTGTGAGGTCTATATCTGGATTATCTATTCTTTTGCACTGATCTACACAGCTAGCCTTCTACCAATGCCATGTGGTCTTGATTACTGTAGTTATATAATAAGTCTGAAATTCAAGAGACTGCTCCCATTTTAACCTCCTTTTTGAAAATTATTTTAGCTATTTTAGTTCCCTTGTATTTCAATATAATTTTACAATAATCTTGTATATGTCTACAAAAAACCTTGCTGGAATTTTGAAAGGAATTGTGTTAAATCTTTACGTCTATTAATATTTAGGAAGAAACGATATCTTCAAAATGCTGAATCTTCCGATTCATGAACTCAGTGTGACCCTTCATTTATTTAAATATTCTTTGATTCTTTAATCAGTATTTTGCATATGCATCCTATATATGTTTTGTTAGATTTACACTTAAATATTTCTTTTTCACGGATGGTTGGAAATGGTACTTGTTGTATTTTTAATGTAGTTTCAATGTGTTCATTGCCAGTATATAGAAGTTTTTTATATATTTACCTTGTATATTGTCACCTTGCTTAACTTGTTTATTAGTTCTAGGAGTTTTTTTTAAGATTCCTTGGGATTGTCTATACAGACCACCATGTTATCTAATAGGGAGAATTGTACTGTTCTCATCCTGATCTATATGCCTTTTATTTTATTTTCTTGCCTTATTACACTGACTCAAATTTCCAGCATAATGTTGAATAAGAGTAATGAGAACAGGCATCTTTGCTTTTTTTCCAATCTGAAAAAGCATTCAGTATTTCACTACTAAATATAATGTTAGCTGGAGGATTTGTGCAGATGCCCTTTATCAAGCTGAAAAGTTGCCATCTATTTATGTTTCTCTGAGGTTTGTTTTCAACATGAATGGATGTTGAATTTTGTTAAGTGATTTTTCTGTGTTGATTGACGTGAGTATGTGATTTCTTTAGCCTGTTAAAATAATTAATTACATTAATTGATTTTTGAATATTGAGCCAGCTTATATCCCTGAAATAAACCCTATTTGGTCAGGGTGTATAATTTTCCATACATTGCTGAATTTTATTTGCTATTTTTTTTTGTAAAGAATTCTTGCACCTATATTCATGAAGGACGCTGACTTCTAGTTTTCTTTTTTGTACTGTCTACTGTTGTCATCAAAGTAATACTCACTTCATAAAGTATTAGAAAATATTTCCCTCCTCTTTTATTTTCTAGAATAGATTGTGTAAATGTGACAATAATTCTCTAAGCATTGGGTGGAAATCTCCAGTGAAACCATATGGGCTTGAAGATTTAATTTATGACAAATTTTAAACTATGAATTAAATTTCCTTAATAGATACAGAGCTATTCTTGTATTCATTTTTCTATTAGATGTGTTGTGACATTTTATGTTTTTCAAAGAATTAGTTCATTTAATCTAAGTTGCCAAATTTATGGACATACAATTGTTCCCAGAATTCTTTTATCATTTTTAAATGCCGGTGAGGTTTGTAAGACCCTATTTTCATTCTTAGTATCAGTAATTTTTGGTTTTTTTCATTTTTTTTCTTTGCCAGCCTTGCTAGAGGTTTGTCAATTTGATTGGTCTGTTCAAAAAGACAGCTTTTTGTTTCTTTGATTTTTCTCTATTGTTTTTCTGTTTTCAATTTTATTGACTTCTGCTCTTATTTCCTTCCTTCTGCTTGCTTTGCGCTTATTTTACCCTTTTTCTAGATTTTTGAGGTGGGAGCTTATATTATTGATTTGATACTTTTCTTATCATACTGATATAGCCACTACTCCTTTTCTTTGATTAACATTTGCATGATGTATCTTTTTCTATCCTTTCAATTATGCTATATTGTTATATTTAAAGTAAGTTTCTTGTTGAAAGCTTATAGTTATGTCATGCTTTCTAATTTATTCCACCAATTTCTGTCTTTTAATTGATGTATTTAGGCAATTTATATTTAATGTAATCATTGATATGTTAGGTCTCATGTCTGACTTTTTTTTTCCTGCTTGTTCTTATTGTTCTTTTTGTTTCTCTGTGTTTTCATGCCTTCCTGTGGATTACTTGAACTTTTTTAGAATTTGATTTTAATTTATCTGTAATCTTTCTTAGTGTAATACTGTCTATTGGTTTCATCATTTTACTAATTCAAAAGAAGTATAAAAAACTTACCTCCTTTTACATTCCTTACTTTCCCCTGATTATAATTATCTTTAATATATTCTTTTCTTATATTTAGAACTTTATCAGACAGTGATTTGATTTTTGTTTCAACCATTAAACACGATTTAGAAAAGTCAAGAGGAGAAACAAATTCTATTATATTTACCCTTATTTTTTCTTACCTTGCTCTTCTTTGCTTTATGATGGTCCAAGATTCCCTTTTATCATTTCCTTTCTCTTAAGAGAACTCATTTAGCCATTTTTTTGAGTAGGTCTGCTGGAGACAAATTATTTTAGTTTTCATTCATCTGACACTGTTTAGATTTCCTCTTTATTTCTGAAGAATATTTTAACTGAATATATGATTCTGGGTTGACAGTTCTTTTCTTTCAGCACTTGAAAAACATTTCATGGGTTCTCATTAAAAAAAATCCAAAGTCATCAAAATTGTTTCTTTCCTCTAGGTAAGGTCCACTTTTTTATTGTTGCTTTCATTTTTTTTAATCTTTAGTTTTTAGAAATTTGATGATGCTATATCTTGGTGTAAATTTACTTGGGTTTATTCTGCTTGAGGTTCATGCAGCTTCTGGAATTTGTAGGTTTATGTATTTTATATCTATTTTGTCATCTTTTGCTAGAGAAGATAAGTTATTGTAAAGTTTTCTGTTTTGTTCTGTTGCTCTTCTCCTGGGCCTATAGCAAAAGGGCTTTCCGTCTCTGCCAACTGGCATTTCTGGGTTGTCAGCGTTTTCATCTCCATGTCTAGTATATATGAGGCAAAAAGAAAACCCATAGAATGTACCATTGCGTCATTCCTTGGGTCCTAACATCTCTGGGCATCTACTTTCTTCTCTCTATTATTCAGAGTCTCCTTATATTTGTTTCCTATATAATGACTAGGGACTTTAGTTTACTTAGTGGAAGGAAAAGGGTGTCTACTCTGCCTCAGAATGAAAACAACCACCAAAACATATATAAATTTGTTTGAAAAGTCTAGCCAAGCTCAAGTATAATGTGCACATCTATGTCCCCACTTCCTTAAACAAGAAGGAAAAAAGCCACATGGAAATAAGTGTATCTAGAGAAGGTTTTCTATCCAGAAACACTCAGAAGCAATTAAGAGTCCAGGTTCCCATACAGTAACAGGTCCAAAGCACCCACCAGTACAAGGGGTTGAAGCCATTCTTATTTCAGGAGCTGAAATTGAGCTCTCCCAGTCACAAATAGGGGCTACTGAAAACTCACTTATGCAGAGAGCATCATATGTGCAAGGGTGGGAAGAAGTGGGGAAAGCACCTGGACCAAACATCAAGAATAAAGAGAAAATCTTACACGTTACTAGAAAGAAAGATTACATGCAATTAGAATGATCACAGATTTCAAATCAGGTATAAAAAATGCCAGCACACGATGAAGTCATATCATCGGAATGTTAAAGAAAATACACTATCAATTTACAATTCTGTATCCAGACACATGATCACTCGATAATGTAGAATAAAGAAATTTCCAGACTTAGGAAAACTGAGAATTTACTAATTAAGAACCCTCCCTTGGAGGGAAGAAAAAACTACCAAAAATACGTGCTTAGCAAGAAGGAAAGCAAACTCAGAAGGAAAGGGGAAAGTATAATACAATATGCAAGCCAAGAAATCAGTAAAAGAAGGAAAAAAAAGTTGATAAATCTAACTGCTGATTTTTAAATAAATTTTTAAAAAGAAGACACTACTGAAAAGACTGAAGTTTGTGGATTTTTAAAATGCTGAAGCGGAAGTTCTAAATCAGTGCTATTCCCAATCCGACTGGGACATGTGTAAAAAGGAATGAGGTCGATCGTCTTCCTTGCAGAGTCTGGGAAGTACTGTTCTCCAAGCAACAAGAAGGGGAGGCTCAGGGGGAGGGGTTCTTGGCAAAGTCAAAGGGTACTAAGATCCTTGTCTTTTACCGGAGGAAGTTAGAGATCAAGAATAAATTTAGATTTAATTAGAAATTTGTCCATCTGCTTCGAGGTATTAGACAAGTGTTTGCCAGGTTTTTTAAGCCATTTAAGGCTGTTTGAACAATTAGCATTACTAACAAAATAAACTCATGCCCAATGGAAGATAGTATATTTTGCCATTAAAAGTCATCAAAGCAAGTTTCTCAAATCCTGAATGTCTTGCAATTACCTTCTAATGTATTTTGCATAATTTTAGACAGAACAAACTTCCCATTTACAAAGTGAATAGCTCTAGAAAGAATCTGCTGATGTTTCTGGCAGATCTGAATAGTGATCCCATCCAGGGAAAGTCGATTTGGCCAGTATGAGGTATCTGGAAGCCTTTTTATGAACAGAAATGTCTTCTTGCCAAACTTCTTTCTAATGCAGCGTGGCCACTTAAGTATTGTAAACATTCTATTGAATTTTCAATCTAATATTTTGCAGCTTACAAATGTGCCTAACTTAATCACTTTTTAGGTTGGAAGAAAAGTAAATTCCTACATACCTCACCACTTTATTACTTCATTAATAATAAGCAAAGGTTTTAGAGGAAAGGGAGGGTTCAGGTAAGTTTTGTGGGATGGATGTGCAGGCACAGCTGGTTGTTGTTGTTATTTTATAACATTTTTCCTGGTGTTTCAAAGTAATGTTTTATATATACATAGATATATATATTCATTATATAAAATTTAGGGAAATTTTTATTCACATCTTTTTTTTAATTGATAAATAAAAATTGTATACATTTTTGGTGTGCATCATTGTTAAAGAAATTAAGTGAAAACTTACCATAACACCACCACAGTGTCTGGAATATTCTTTCCGGCCTTTCTTCCATGTGTAAATATGGCCACACCGCTACCATCAGCTCTTACGTGTGTCACACACAGTGCAAAGTGCTTCAAGCACACAATGTCTCAAATATTTTGCTCTTGAGGAAATGAAAATGCACTGGGTGAGCGTCTTGTCAAAGTCACACAGCCAAAAGGAGGAAGCTCCAGGATTTAAAGGAGAGTCAGTTTCCAAAGCCACAGCTTTCCCGACTAACACTGCTGTTGTCCTCTCTCCCGCCCTGAAAGGTAAATTATTATCACACCAATGTTTCCGATAATTCCCTGAGGTTCAGAAGTGCTGGGGAGATTGCCATGTAACAGACATGGCTGGCATGGGAATCCAGGTCCACTGACGCCATGGCGGCAATCTTCACCTTTTCCCGCCATCACCTCCATCCTGTTGGGACAGCCTCAGGACCAACACTCAGAGCTCAGAACAAGGAGAGGAGGAGAGGGGGATTTCAGGTCAGGAAGGCAGATGAGGCCACGTGGCAGGGGTCTCCTGGCCCTCCCGGGGCCCTAAGGGGATAAAAGCACAGAAGAGCAGAATAAAAAGGAAGACGGGGTGGGAAGAGGTGACACGTAGGATTCTTCCAGATTTAATAATTTTGTCAGCAGTTTTCTCACACCTAGTTTGGCAGCAATACATTTTTTAGCAACTTGCTATTATCAGTCTTTCAAGGGAGCAAACCTAAATTTAGTGGAAGCAATGCTTATTTTCTACATATATATAACGCATTTACAACATATTTCATTAAATCACACCAGTATGATGAAAAAGGAGAAACCAGACTAAATACGGCTGGGAGTAAATGCCAGCCAGTCCGGGTCAGGCTGGACTAGCCGTGGGTGCAAGGCAGGACCTGGGCGCTGGGAGCAAACGCCAGCCCGTCCAGGTCAGGCTGCACTGGCCAGGGGTGGAGGGGCAGACCCCGGGCGCATACCCCGTCCTCCTCCCAAAGAAGCCACAGTGAGCGTGTACACCCGGTTCACGTGTCTTTGGTGGTAGCACATCGAGGTGAGTGACCCCACTGTGCCCTCATGCATGGAGAAGGGAGTCTGGGAGTTGGACTGAGGACGAGCCCGGCACCGACAGCCTTGGAGGGCTCCCTGGAGACTCCAGGTCACTCCCAGAGGGTAAGCTCAGGGACCTTTGTCAGTGACCCCAGGCGGCCACCCTCCTCACACTGCCAGACTAGACCCCTCCCAGTTCCCAGCAGTCACCTCAAGGCCCTGCCCCAAATTCCCACCACAGGAGGCTTGGCAGGCCACCCGTCTCCCACTGTGGCCACCAGGATCCTCTCTCAGGAACCAGCAAACCTGGTCTCCTCCGCCTCCCTCCTAGGCTTATCTCTGTCCACCTGTCGGGAAGCCTCCTCCCCTCTGGCTCATCTGGGTTCTTCCAGCTGCCCTCAGACTTGACAGGGGATGATGTCCTTTCTGTCCCCTCCATTCCTAACCAGCACTGAGCTCTGAACCACGCCCTGGGTCACACTGCAGGGAGTGCTACTCTGGGTCACACTGCAGCTCTGCAGGGAGCCACTGTGCCCCTAGCTGCGACCCTCCCTCTGCAGCAAGGAGAGAGCCGTGGACTTGCAGCACCCACCCTGCAGCTCTGGGGCCCCAGTCCTCGCTGGGCTCCGTGGGGTCACCTCAGTCTACCATTTTCCCCGGACTCATTGGCCCTCTCTGTGCAGTGCTCCTCTCCAGGGCATCACAGCTTGGGTTCTCTTGTCTCCTTCTGGTCTTTACTCAAATCTCACCCTCTCAGCGAGGTTCTTCTGCAACCCTGTCTGGCCTTGACACCCACACACAGCCTGCCTGCAGCCTTGTTGGCTTCCCTGGTACCCTGAATGCCCCTGAATGCCCTGTGTACCTCAGTTAATTCCTATCTCTCCAGGATGGACTGGAAACTCCGCCAGGGCAAGCACTGGGGACTGATTTGTTCACGTTTGTGCATGCAGCCCCTAGAAAGTACAGGTCCACCATAGGCACTTCACACATCATGTGAGGGGTGAATGAACTTGGTTTTTGGGCACTGCCACCACTGAAGAATCTGCGACTCACCTGAGTCTCATTGGGCTTAGAGCAGGAAGCCGTCCACCTGCTCGACTTGGCCCTTGCTGAGTGCCATTTATACAGCACAGAAACCAGCCTTTTCGTTTTCAACTTTGGGAATGCACCTGAACACATTTGTTTGTGGTTGTAGGACATAATGTAAATGTTAACAACCTTATAAAACTGCAGCTGACAGAAAGCAGGATGTGGAAGAAAAGGTAGGAGTGTTAATATCCTCATCTTACAAATGAGGGAGTCGAGCTGAGGGAGCAAGAAATCGAGGATTAAGGGCGATTTCTTCATTTAAAGTCACAAAGGCAACCATAAGAAAAACTAAAAATAGTAATAGCAGGCCAATACAGCACAGTGACTGACACCTGTAATCGCAGCACTTTGGGAGGCCGAGGAAGGTGGATCACCTGAGGTCAGGAGTTTGAGACCAGCCTGACCAATATGGTAAAGCCCCATCTCCACTAAAAATAAGGCGGATCACGAGGTCAGGAGATTGAGACCATCCTGGCTAACACGGTGAAACGCCATCTCTACTAAAAATACAAAAACCTAGGCGAGCGAGGTGGCGGGCGCCTGTAGTCCCAGCTACTTTGGAGGCTGAGGCAGGAGAATGGCGTAAACCCGGGAGGCGGAGCTTGCAGTGAGCTGAGATCCGGCCACTGCACTCCAGCCTGGGCGACAGAGTGAGACTCCATCTCAAAAAGAAAATACAAAAATTAGCCAGGCATGGTGGCGGACACATGTCATCCCAGCTGCTAAGGAGGCTGAAGCATGAGAATTGCTTGAACCCAGGAGGTGGAGGTTGCAATGAGCCAAGATCGCGCCACTGCACTCCACTGTGGGTGACAGAGCGAGACTCCCTCTCAAATAAATAAATAAATAAATAAATAACAGCAATGCCAGGCACTGTGAGTCGGCCAAGAGCGGGAAGTTGGGGCACACTCGGTCCTCACGTTTCACGTGGGGATACACACCCACCTGAGTACCACCCACGCTGCTGTATTAAGGAGACATGCAATGGTGACGGCTGAAGCGAGAGAACCACTCTTTCCTCCCTTCTAGGGTTGTTGGTGGGCAACGCAGGGCAAGAACGGCTCTTTCTCCACGAGGTCCTCCTGGAGCCAGGACCCTCCCCCTCCCTGCCTGGTCATTCCCAGCCTGCTGCCTTCTGTTGGGTGCACCTGGCTGCCCCTCCAGCCCATCTGATGGGGAGGAAGGAGAAGAACAAGCAGTTTCTTTTCAAGGATGTGACCCAGAAATTTCACATTTTTGCTTCTCACATCCCAGTGGCCAGATCTAATCACAGGGCCACCTCGAGCTGCACCTGAAACGTGCTGGGGGAAGAAAGAGAATTGATGCAGTGAGTTAATAGATATTATACCAAGCTATAAACAACAACAACAAAATACAGAAGTGGAGTATTAAGATTTACATGGGTCTGTCAGTCAGGACAGGCTAAATTTTGCTGTTAATAAATAATCAAAAAAAAACCTCAGTGGCTTAAAAGCTTTTTTAAAGATTTTGTCCTTGTTCGGGCTACAGGCTCAACTTGGGGCTCTGCTCACATTGTCCTGAGTCAGGGACGCAGGCCGGCAGACCTGGCCCTTGTAGCAAGAGAAAATAAATAACGGGAAATCATGGTTAGAGGTCAAATTGTGTCCTTCAAAAGACATCTTGAAGAACTAACTATCAGTGCAGCAGAGTGCAACCTTATTTGGAAATGGGGTTGCCGCAGATTCCTAATTAAGATGGGGTCGTACTGGATGAGGGTGGGCCCTACAACTAATATGACCAGTGTCCTTATTAGTAGAGAAGACACAGAGACACGTACACACAGGGAGAACGCCACGCGAAGGCAGAGGCGGGGCGTAGTGATGTGTCCAGCAACCAAAGGGCCGGGGACTGCTGGAAGCCACAGGAACTGCAAGAGGTGGGAGGGATCCCCCCCAGAGGCCTCAGAGGGAGCATGGACCAGCATATTCCTGATGCCAAACTCATAACATGCATTCATATGTTGAATAAATGTTCACAGTGCACCTGAGCCAGTCTCCAGCCCGGACAGTGCTGGAGACCCAACACGCCTGCTCCTAAGGAGACCTGGACAGGTGCACAGGATCTGCTGGACGTCCGGGCTGTGTCTCTCACCATGCTCGCAAGTCTTCTAGAGGCATTTGGTGCCTAAACTCAGGCTTAAAGGGTGAGGAGGAATTAACTAAGTGAAGTAACAGGAAAGAATTCCATCAAAACAGAAAGAACAGGAAGTAAAGTAATAAATGGCAGCCATTGTCATAAAAGTGAAGGCACATGGAGCAAATCAGCATCTCACTCTACAGGCCCACACGCACTCACACGCGCTCACACACACACCACCCCTGTCCCCAGCGTGAGAGAGGGCTCTCCTGGAGTTCACATCTCTCCTCTCCTGAACCTGCAGCAGAGCTGCGTGCAGCCCCTCTGGTGAGCCGGAAGGACCCCAGTGCCCCAGGACGTGGCGTTTGCTGTTATTAGGAGGGCACTGAGGGTCGGGGACAGTCCTCAGACAATGGCCACCCTTCGATTGCATTGAGATAAGTGTAGAGTCAAAGAGGGGCAGGGAAGAAAGGAAAACATTGGAAGAGGTTTGTTATCTACCTCTCAACCTAAAAATCTCAGCTAAATTGTCACTTCCTCAGGGAAACCTCACAGAGTTCCCTCCCTATTATTGGTTCCCATGGCAGCAATGCTTGCCTCTCTTCTTGGTAAATTTGTCACTCAGATTGTTACCCATATATCCATGCAATTATTTAATTATAATGAATGGAAGGATGGCTAAATGGATGGATGAGTTGATGGATGGATGAATACCTTTATAACGCACCAGTCCAACACCCAATTCAAAAACGAAATACTCCAGCAGAATTAGGGGAGATGTGATGCCTCTCTTGAGCGCTAAAGGGCTCCAATGCAGCACCTACCGGCTCTTGGAAAAATGACTTGCAGTTCCTCATACTGAACTAACTTGGTGCACTTCAGAAAAGTCCCTAAAAGACCCCGTTCCACTTATAGAATATCACATCGAAGAACACAGCGTAGTCTGTAGCTGATTTGTGGAGCTGATACCACTTGGACTTGTTTGTAGCGAGTTCTGGCAGGGAGTGGGACTCAAATTATCCATAAAACCTGCTATCTTCACACCAAGCCAGTAAGTCTCCACACTCACGGAGAGTCATATAGCCGAATCGGTCTCGGTTCCAATAATAGATATGAGCATTTTGTTTGAACTTAAGCCAAATAATGAGAAATTCTCCCATTCCCTTTACACAGGCATGGGACAGGTCAGAGGGCAACCGGAGCGTATCGAGAAGGGCATCACAGACACAGAAGAGGCACATCTGTGCCCCGCGCCATCGTCACCCCACGCCCCGGGTGAAATGCACGCCGAACGCGGCAGACCACGTTTTCCCTCCACTTCAGCTGCCGTCCGCTGGAACTATCACTTCCCTGTAATTGGGCTCACACTCTGCGATTGGCGATTTCTTCAGAGACCTCAGATTCAATTAAGTCTTCAAGCTCAACGCAGAGCTAGACCATGAATATAAGATGTCACATTAATATGAAATTTTTCCAGTCAAAATAGGATTACTTCAAAGCCACAGTCCACAGAGGCGCCGGTGATACCAGCTGGCGTTTGCCATACAATTTGCTCTGTGGCTACTACCGTCTTCACGGTGGAAGCACTTGGGGCCAGGGCAGGGTAGAGATCATTAATTCTCTCCCCGGCACGGCTAGAGGCCCCACTCCAGAGCCCAGACCACAGCACCCTGTGTCACGGGGGGGAGGCCATGGTTCCTGCCGCTTCCATGCCCTCAATTCTAGTTTCAACCTGACTGCCCCACGTCTACGCAGGGTTTTGAGACGGGCCATCACTAGTCTGTTCTCTGGTGAGGGATTCAAGGCCTTCCGTGGAGACGGCTGTCAGACCGACCAGCGTGGCTCATGAACTTGCCATGGCTGGCCACATTCTGCCCCATCTACAAATTCGTCACCAGCTCCTGGGACACTGTACCCAACTCTGGGACCTGTACTCCAGGCCAGGAGGTTCCCGCGAGTGTGGAAGACAGAATCACCCTTACTGCCTAATTCCTTCCTTAGGCGTGTCACACGACACACAGGGCGGCTACGAAGGAATCACTCAGCCCAGGATCGGCAAAGACGCGTGGGAGCCGGTGACATCAGACATTCAGCCTGCTGGGGGACACTTTTTTCCAGAGGTTTTGGATATGAACCTAGAACGTACAGATTGAGAAACAAAGATGTCAAGGCTTCTAGCCCAGGACATCACGTGCTCAGGGGTCAGGAGCATGGGTCTGGAATCAACATCACAAGTGACCTGACCCTGCCACATCCTGGCTGTGAGAGCCCGGAGAAGTCACTCCCCCAGCTAGAATAACTGAGAGCCTCTGCTTTGTCCTCGTCTGCAGTGAGCTGTACAGTATTACGTGGCTCCCAGGGCTCTTTAGGGAATTAAATGAGTTCATGGCTCTCGGCGGCTGAGCACAGCGCGGGGCATGCAGGAGACGGTCTGTAGACGTGGTGATGTATGACTTGCTTATCAGTCCATTCATGAGAAACCAGGACTGCTGAGGACTAGCCTCCTACTCCAAAACTGTTCTCAGCCGGGCGCAGGCATCTCTGGCCTGCTAAGGAAATAAGGAAGTCACAAAAATCGCCAGGAGCCTATTTCAGGTGACTCAAGAAATTGCTAAGGGGCTGCCTCCTCAGGGTAACCAAATAGCTGGAAGATGAGAGCGGTAAGATTTATTTCCCTCCGTAAACCCTAAAGAATCTTCTATTCTCTACTAACATTAATAAAGTTATTGCAAAAACATATTTCAGAAAACGAAGTCTGCTTGAGGGCATACGAGAGACTAATAAAATCAGGTGTCAGGTACTTCAATCTACATGAAGAGGGTTCATCTCATGTTAAGTGTTCTTACCACCAGGAAAAAAAAGAGAGAGAAAGAGGAAGGAAAGTTCCAGGGAACCCGGCGGTGTGTGGGTTACCTAGACTGGTGATGGTGTCATGAGGGTTCGAATACGTCCAGACTCATCCAGCACACATTAAATATGTGCAGATGTTTTTGTGTTTCATTTATACCTCAATAAAGCTTTTAAAAAGGAACACATAAATAAAACCCTGCCTTAAAAAGTTTGTAAACTTGTCAGATATGCCCAGTGTCTCCCTGGCCCTGGCCTGGAGCCTTCCTCTGGCCTTGCTGGGTAGACACAAGACAGAAGAGAAGGGGGAGGAAGGGGAGGAGGCCCTTTTTCCCACTGAATATAGGGAAGGCCTGACCCCTAAAAGTGAGGAGAAACAGACTCTTGTCTTCCATCTTAAATTTGTTGGTTCATTTTATTCAAAAACTCTAAGGACCAGATCTTCTGTTTCTTTTCTTTTTTTTTTTTTTTTGAGACAGAGTCTCGCTCTGTCGCCCAGGCTGGACTGCAGTGGCCGGATCTCAGCTCACTGCAAGCTCCGCCTCCCGGGTTTATGCCATTCTCCTGCCTCAGCCTCCCGAGTAGCTGGGACTACAGGGGCCCGCCACCTCGCCCGGCTAGTTTTTTTGTATTTTTTTTTTTTAGTAGAGACGGCGTTTCACTGTGTTAGCCAGGATGGTCTCGATCTCCTGACCTCATGATCCGCCCGTCTTGGTCTCCCAAAGTGCTGGGATTACAGGCTTGAGCCACCGTGCCTGGCCCAGACCTTCTGTTTCTAGGCCACAGAGCAGGGTGGAAGAAATGTTATCATCAGAGAGTAGGACATCTGCCAGTGTGCAGGGACAGTCTGGAGGTCTCAGTCTCCAAGCACCACCCTCTGTGGGTCTGGATGGCATGGTGGCATGTCCAACTTCACCGCCAGATCTCATTTCCTCACGTCTATGACAAATACAACAAAAATATCACGTGGGACCGAGACAAAAATCAGAAGGTAAGGGCATCCATTTGTGAAAGTTAAAACTGAAGTCAATTACTTTTCTTTCTTTCCTCCTTTTTTTAAAGATAGAATCTAAAACTCAAATTACACCAAACAAATAATATAAAAGCCCTTAAACTAGAATTAAGCCAAACTCAGCTTGAAGCCCTGAAGTCTTTATGTAAAGTTAAGTGAAGGCACAAAAGCCCACAGCCTTTCTCTCTCTCTACAGAGGCTGTAGGGGAGAATGATGGAGGGATCGCTGTATCTAAGGTGAGGATCTCAAGCCCAAGAGCATGTTGGACACTCACTTATTGCTTGAAGACTTGCAGACATAGGGACAGGCAAAAGAACAACACTCCCTTTATGTGTGAAAATTCATGTCACCAAGAAATCAGCTGAAAGTGGGAGGTGGGGCCAATATCGACTTGGCCTTTGGTCCTGGGCTTTCAGAACACAGTGATATGGGTGACAGTGGCCATGCTTGCATCACTCAAAAACACACGCACAGGGCCTACCATGAGCCAGACACACGGTGTGTGAATAATCATGGCCCCTGCCTGCATGGATGTCACAAACTATGGGGTGGGAGACGCTGATTACACATACTTACAAGAACAGAAGAAATACCAAAACACTAATAATTAATAATAGTATCTGCTGATTACTGCTCATCCACTGAGTCAGTCTTCACAGCCAAAGTGAAGTGCTACACTTGGGTGCCCTCAGCGTTGGGTCGAATCACCCTGAATCGTGTAGATGTCTTATTCCATTTGGTGCTGCTATAACAGAGTACCAAAGACTAGATAGTTTGAAATCAACTGAAATTTATTTCTCACCCCTCTGACGGCAGGGGGTCCAAGATCAAGGTGCCGGCAGGTTTGGTTGTCTGATGAGGGCTGTCCCCTGCTTCCAAGATGGTGCCTTGAACGCTGTATCCTCCAGAGGGGAGGGACACTGTGCCCTCCTGTGGCAGAAGAGCAAAAGAGACGAAACCTACTCCTGCATGCCCTCTTTATAGTGGCATTTATCCATGAATCCAACCTAAACAGCTCTCATTAGGCCCTACCTTGTAACACTGTTTCATTAGGGATTAAGTTTCCAAAACAAGACCTTTGGAAGACACATTTAGACCCAAGCAGTAGGTAATTTGGGGCATGGTGAATGTAATGCTTTAGTGAGCTGGCAAACAGTGAGACTGCTGCCTATTTGCTGATACTTTCATGTTTTAGATATTTTTGTCTTTTTAAAATTTTGCTTTTATTAACACGTTATTGTACATGTATTTATGGGGTAAGGTGTGGTGTTTCCATACATGTATACAACTCAAATATGTGTACTTAATATATCCATCACTTGTACATGTATCATTTCTTTGTGGTGAGAATGTTCAAAATCCTTTCCTCTAGCTATTTTGAAATACATAACACAGTATTATTAACCATAGTCATCCTACTGTACAATTGAGCAACAGAACTTATTCTTGCCACCCTACTGTAGCTTTGTACTCTTTGACCAATCTCTCCCCAACCCCCTGTTCTTCCTCACCTCCCCAGACCTTGGTGATCATTATTCTACTCTCTACTTCTTGATTATTTTTTTTTTTTTTGAGATGGAATCTCACTTTGTCACCCAGGCTGGAGTACAGTGGCACGATCTTAGCTTACTGCAACCTCCGCCTCCCAGGTTCAAGCAATTCTTGTGTCTCAGCCTCCCAAGTAGCTGGGACTACTGGCATAAGCCACCACGCCTGGCTAATTTTTTTTAATTTTGAGTAGAGATGGAGTTTCACCATGTTCGAGATCTGCTCTCTACTTCTATGAAACTGACTTATTTAGACTCCACATATGACTGAGATCATGTACTGTTTGTCTTTCTGTACCTGACCAATTTCAATAATGTGCTCCTGGCTCATCCATGTTAGAAATGAGAGGATTCATTCTTTTTATGAGTGAATAGTATTCCATTGTGTATATATATTTCAGAAACTGTATGGTAGAGATCTCTGTGTTTGCATAAGCCAAAGAAAGGACAAAATCCCATAAGATTAACACTCTACCCGGCAATTGTCCAGCGTGTGTGTGTGTGTGCGTGTGTGTGCGTGCGTGTGTGTGTGTGTGCGTGCGTGTGTGTGTGTGTGTGCGTGTATGTGTGTGCGTGCGTGTGTATGTGTGTGCTGGCGTTCAGTGTGGGTAGAAAAGAACCTGTTTGTGGTGAGAGCCTTCATTTTCAAACACTATTCTGAAAATACTGCCTAAAGTACAGAAATAAAGGAATAGAACTCACTGATCTACATTAGCTTGAAGATTTCTAATCAAAACACTGAGAAGGAGGAATTATACGCCACTGTCTGATTTCACAACAAAAGATGCAGCTGTTCCATGATCGTTGCAGGGAGATGGAAACGTGTAGGATTGCCTATATCTTACCAGCAAGGTGTATACTATGTTTGGATTCCAGGAAGAAAAATGGAAGAACTACGCAGACATACACTGGTAGGTGGCCAGGTTTAGGAAAACATGTAGCTGCTTCTCAGTGCCCTTATTGCCCATAAAATAACATTTCACATGGTCAACAGCTCAAATTTATGTGGACCCTAAGGGGTAAATTTCCAGTGGCATGAATGGAGACTCACTTGTGCAATTATCATTATTGTTAATAGAAACTGTGTGTTAACGGCTCACTCAGTGCCCCTTGTTGAGAATAAGTCCTGTGTGTGTGTGTATGTGTGCGTACCCTGATATCCCTAACTGCCCTATCTCTGACAATAGAAAAACATGGATACATGCAAACCTACTTCTATTTCTCAAGTCGTATTTCTGTAAGTATTTCCTCACTGATACTTTTTAAATCCATCTTTTAAAAGAAAGGGAGGAAAAGTACTGAAAAGCTAAGGTCAAGCTATAACCTGATTCATATTATAATTATTACGTAACACTATAGTGTAGATAAAAGGACTCCATCGTTGTCTTTTTCAAATGAGAGTGTGAGGTTTTCTGACACCAGCTGACAGTGTGTTTTACTTTCTAAATCTCAGAAGGACATGCAGCGGAACACTCTTACAGAAATGTTACAACGACAAATGCTTGGGTAGTTGTACTAAGATTGCATAGTTGAGGTAGAAGGAATACAAATTACCAGCAAGGTAAATAATACATTCCATAAGTGCTCTGAGAGTATGAATTCTAATGGAAATTAACAATATAGGGAATGAGAACTTCAGATTGGGAGGAGCACCTGTGACCAGACCTCCAAACTCTGCACCTGAAAAGCATGAAACAATTGCTTTGATGAGACACATCGAGATCATAAAATATTTCACAGTCTCCAAAATCAACATTAATATAATGATTAAGCACAAAGGCTACTAGAGGCTTCCAGAATAGAGAATGGCAGATAAATAAATGAATGTAATGCTCAAGAGAACTGTAAATGGGAGGACCACAGCAGGTGCCCTGCTTAGGGTCAGGGTTAAAATTAGGGAGATGATTAGATAGTCAGGGGGAAAAAAATCTATAGATTTGCCAGGAAAAGGTCCATAAACATTAAATGACTGGCTGGAAAGAAAAAATGAAAAGAACTAGAGACTTGGGCAAAGGGACCTGAGATAAGACAGTGGCCACGAAAGAGAAAATGGAATTCTCCTTCAACAGAGCAGGCAGCATTGAAGGCAGCTTCTCCCAGGTGCCTGCATGAGTTCCTGGAAGGAATGGAGGGAGTCGCGGCCTGAGCAGCAGGTGGCAGGGCTGGCCTTGCGTGCACAGGTACGAGAGGTGCTCTTGGTGGCTTCCAGGAGGTGCTGAGAGGCATTTGCTCACCGAATGCTGATGGAGAAGGAAGGAGGGAGCGGCTTCCTGCTAAAGACGGGGGATTAAACCCACATGTTCACATTGGCTCCCTACTGAAACCACTCTAGTGTGAGAGGAGAGCAATGAAAAAACAAGAGGGGGGACCATAAACCCACGAGGACAAGGAGAAGGGGAGAGATGTCGGCAGCAAAATGTGGGAAGCGATAAAGCAGATGGAACAACAGCAATCGTCTTAGCAGACCCAAAAGTGCTGAAGTGAGCCAGGAGTGCGGAACAGCCCAGAGCAGGCTGATGTGTGGCCAGAGCTTCTCACCAAAGCTCAGAAGCTGGCAGCTCCTGCAACCTCTGGAGGTGGGGGTGAGAATAGATCTGAAATAAGGACAATTGCTTGAAAGTCTATTGAAGAAGCAAGTACATATTTTATGTGCAAAAGGAAGAAGAAAGACTAAATACTCACTTCCATAGGCATAAAAAAAGGCTTCCATCTTACCCAGATGCTAAATATAACTACCCAGCAACAGGAACTACAGGGGACAATGTCACATGTCAGAGGACACCAGGGGGGTGCCGTCAGCAAAGCCCAGACTGCACTGAACTCTCGGACAGACTACCCAGCTTCTTCATCGAACACCTCACAAAGAAAACAAAGAGGTGCAGGGGGAGAAGACAATTTAGAGATTAAATGATATTTAAGGAACATATTAATCAACTGCAATGTATGGATTTTATTTGAATGCAGATTACAGAATCAATCAGACCAACAGTAAAAATTATTTATGAAGCAATAAAGGTAATTGGGCTTCCAGGGGTGGAGTTTGGAGGCAGCATGTGGGAGTTGGCATTTCAGGCAGAACCGTTGGGTAGGGCAGCTGGTGGGGCCGGTGCCTGGAGAAGGCTGGTGCAGACAGCAGGAGGGCAGAGGCCATGAGGCTGGACCACACCAGGCAAACCCGAGAAACTGAAGGAGGCTGGCATTGCTGAGAAGACAGAGTGGGAGGTGGAGGAGCAGGAGAAAAGGCAAAGGTCCAAGTCACATGGGCCTGGTGAGCTGTTGTGAGGGCTTTGGGCTGGCAGCCGATGTGGTCTGATTTAGGTTTGTAAAGAACCAATCTAACTGCTGTGTTGGGAGTGGACCAGATGAGGACAGGGTGGAAAAGGGAGAGTGGGAGAGACGAGGAGGAGATTTCTAGGCTATTCTGCCAGTGGAAACGACCAGCTTTCTTTATTGACTGGACATGGTGGGAAGATAAAGAGAGGTTCCAAGGACACCACCAGTGTTTTCAATGTGGGTGTAGCATGTGTGGTGGTGGTGGGGTGGCAGCAATCAGATGTTCAGTTTTAGACAAATTGTGGTTGAAACACCCAGTAGGTAGCTATTATGAGTTGAATCATATTCCCCAAAAGATATGATGAAGTCCTAACCCCCATACCTGTGCGTATGACCACATTTGGAAATAGGGGGTCTTGGCAGATGTAATCAGATTGAGAATAGGTCATCTGGGTGGGTCCAAATTCAATATGGCCTGCCGTAGATGTAAAAGGAGGAAATGTGTGGCAGGCACACACCGGGAGAATGCCACGGGGAGACAAGCAGAGGCCAGAGGACACAGCTGCAGACCAAGGAAGGCCAAGTGTTGCCAGGAGCCACCAGAAGCTGGAAAGGCAGAAGTATACCCCCTAGATCCTGCAGAGGGAGCACGGGTCTGCCGACACCTTGATCTTGGACTGCTGGCCTACAGCACTGGGTGAGAGTCCATTGCTGTTGTTGAAGCCACCAACTCGTGGTACTCTTTTGGGGCAGCCCTGGGAAACCATCTGCATAGGCGTGCTACGTAGGAAGTGGGGCATGAGAGACTGGAGTCAGGAGCAAGGTCTGCACTGAGACATAAACCTGGGAATTTTTAGCACAAGGACAGTATGTAAAGCCAGAGACAGAATGAGAGCACCGAGGGAATGGGGTGTGGAACAAGAGGGAAAAGGGCCCAGCACCAGGGCTTAGAGCACCTTGGGGCTGAGTGGCAGGGAGAAAGGAGGAACCAGCAAGGACACCAAGAAAAGCAAAGGAAGACAAGATGCGGGCGTCTCGGAAGCCAAGTGCAGAAAATGTATCAAGGAAATGCAAATAATTAACTTTGCCTAATCCTTTCAAGTTGAATCAGTAACAGGAATGTAGAAATATAAATCAAACCACACACACCAGGAAAATAAAAAATCACACAAGAAGTGAAATTCAATCCTAGTGCACTATATGGTTCAGCTCTAAATAATGTATTTTCAAGTCTTGGCAGTGTAACAGTGGACTATTGATCAAATCAAAAAGGCATCATGTAGCTCAATTGGGAGAATACTGGCAAGAGATATACAAATGAGGTGGAGAGAGGAGAGAGAGACAGGTGTAAGGTGGCAATGTTTCTCTCCATAGTAGAAAGTCATGTAATATCTAGACCTTGAAATACAATAATTGTCATTAGGGTGAGGAAACTGGAGGGGTAATTGAGGGACAGCCTTTTTCCCCCATAATAAGCCTTTTGGAACTATTTACCTTTTAAAATTATGTATATTGATATGGTTTGGCTGTGTTCCCTCCCAAAGCTCATCTTGAATTTCCACATGTTGTGAGAGGGCCCGGGTGGGAGGTAATTGAATCATGGTGGCAGGTCTATTCCATTCTGTTTTTGTGATTGTGAATAATTCTCATGAGACCTGATGGTTTTATAAGGAGGAGTTTTCTTGCACAAGCTCTCTCTTTGCCCACTGCCATCCATGTAAGGTGTGACTTGTTCCTCCTTGCCTTCCGCCATGATTGTGAGGCATCCCCAGCCATGTGGAACTGTGAGTCCGTTAAACCTTTTTCCTGTATAAATTACCCAGTCTCAGGTATGTCTTATTAGTCATATGAATACGGACTAATACAATATTAAGAAGAGAGCTGGGTATCCAAGTGGACTTAAAAACTGGCAGATACTCCTCCATACTTCAGCACTGCAGCCTGAAATTATCCTGGAATGCTCAATGTCTAAATTGCAGTGGAAGTAATTCACGTTGGATTTGCTTTAAACAGTATTTTTTCATAACAAAATTTCATAATGTAACTTACAGTGCTTGCCCTAGATTTCAGATAATCTCAGGATTTCTAGAAAAGGGAACGTGCCACCCATAATATTCCATAACATGATCTGGGAACATTTCTGTTTGCACTGATTCAGGAGTTGTGCTAGTTCTTTTCCTTGAATGTGCATGTCACTTCTCTTTCAAAGTATTCAAAGCACTTTGCAGATTCCATTTCATTAATTGTCACAACATCCTGAGCTGCCATCCGGGCTCACAAGTGGGGAAAAGAGAAAGTGAGGCAAGGAGAATTGACATCGCTGGACCCAAAAGATGGCAAAAAGGCTAGCTTCTTTTATGGCAGTGAGGTTTCAGGGACAAGAATAAAATTCAACTTATCTACTTTTTTTTTTTTTTTTTTTAACCAGTCTGGACCATCACTTTCTTATGTCAAACTTGAACTAAAACAGGAGAACAGCTTCCTTAAGAATGTTAGAAAGACAAATTTTACCTAAACTGACAAAAACATACTTTTGAAGTAAGTTGCCTGAACTGTGGTTCTATGAATTATTTATCTAAGAAATGTTAACAAGTCCAGGAAAAAAAAAAGAATTGTTTGATATTAACAAAAAAATGGGGGATAGCCAAAACCATCTTGAAAGAAGAAGAACAAAGTTGGGGTACTCTCACTTCCAGATTTCAAAGCTTATGACAGAGCTACAGTCATCAGAATGGTGTAGTACTGGCATAAGGACACATCTGTGGGCCAATGGAATTTAGTAGAGAGCCCAAAGAGAAACCCCCATGTATGTGGCCAAATAATTTTTTTTTTTTTTTTTGAGATAGAGTCTTGCTCTGTCACCCAGATGGAGTGCAGTGGCATGATCTCAGCTCTCTGCAATCTCTACCTCCTGGGTTCAAGCCATTTTCCTGCCTCAGCCTCCTGAGTAGCTGGGATTACACGCACACCACCACACCCAGCTAATTCCTGCATTTTTAGTAGAGATGGGGTTTCCCCATGTTGGCCAGGCTGGTCTCAAGCTCATGACTTCAAGTGATCTACCTGCCTCAGCCTCCCAAAGTGCTGGATTACAGGTGTGAGCCACCATGCCCAGCCACCAAATCATTTTTGACAAAGGTGCCAAGACCATCCAATGAGGAAAGGACAGTCTCTTCAACTAATGGCACTGGTACCAGTAGATACTCACATGCAAATTAATAAATTGAACCCTTATCTCACACCATATATAAAAATTTACTCGAATCACAAAACTGAACGTAAGAACTAAACTAAAAACTCTTAGGATAATGCATACAGGAAAAGTTTTATGGCATTGGGTTTAGCAATGATTTTTCTGATACTATGCCAAATGCACAGGTAACAAAAGAAAAACTAGATAAATTTGACTTCATCAAAATTAAAAGCTTTTGTGCATCAATGAATGCTATCAAGTGAGTGAAAAAGCAATCCACAGAATGGGAGAAAATATTTGCAAATTATATCTGATAAGGAATTAACATACAGACTATATTACCCAGTCTGTAACAACAACAGAAAACAACTCAATTCAAAAATGGGCAAAGAACATGAATAGGCTTTCTTTAAAGGAGATATACAAATGGGCAATAAACATGAAAAGACCCTCAACATCACCAGTCATCGGGGAAATGCAAATCAAAACCACAATGAGACACCCACTTCACACCCATTAGGATGGCTGTTATCAAAAGTAATGGAAAACAACAAGTATTTACGAGGATGTGAAGACATTGGGATCCTTGCTTATGGGAATACAAAATGGTGCAACCACTGTGGAAAACAGTTTGATGGGTCCTCAGAAAGTTCAACATAGAATGGCCATATAATCTAGCAATTCCACTTCTAGGTATATTCCAAAAAGAGTTGAAAGAAAGGATCACACGGATACTTGTATATCAGTGTTCACAGCAGCATGAATTATTCACAATAACCAAAAGGTGGAAACAATCCATCAGTGGATTAATGGATACACAAAGTGGTGTGTGCACACAATGGAATATCATTCAGCCTTAAAAAGGAAGGGAATTCTGACACACACAACAGCACAGATGAACCATGAAGGCATTACGCTAAGTGAAATACGCCAGTCACAAAAAGACAAATACTGTAGGATTTCATTACATTAGGTCCCTAGGGTCGTTACATTCACAGAGACAGAAAGTAGAATGGTGGTTGCCAGGGGTTGGGGGTGGGGCAAATGACGAAGTCTTGTTTAATGAGCAGAGAGTTTGTGTTTGGGAAGATGAAAAATTCTATGCGGTGGTGATAGTGTGAATGTGCTTAACACTACCGAACTGCATACTTAAAAACTGTTCAACGATCCATTTTATGTTATGTGTATTTTATCACAAAATAAATAAACAAAAATGTTGTGCAATGCTATAGACCACGTCCATCTTGGAAAGTCACGATGTGTATTGAATCTTCCATTTAGCCATGTTTAGCCCAGTGTTTCTCAAAGACACTGGAGCAGGGTCTGTTTATTTCTGCACGTGGGGCAGTGGTCAGAGGGATTCCAGTTTCAGAAGTGGCTATCCGGAGATTTTACAGCACAGAGGGTTGAAGTCACTGCTAAACTGATGCACGCAGTCAAATTAAAGAGTTCATTAGGGCAGTATTTTTGAAGCAGAACAAAACATTTGCATGTAAAGATGGTTCTGAAGATCCCAAGAGAGGAAAGAAAGGGGGGTTGGTTTTGGAATGAAAAACAGAAAGGTTCCCCCTCTCCTAAAGAAGTCATCATTCCTGTATTTTTGTTTTCCTTGCTGACAAAACATGGAAGAAAATCTATGCCATGAGGTATGAAGCAGAAGTCATGCCCAGCGCTTCTTAGAGTAGCAAAGGAGAAGTGGCAAAGCAAAAGCATATTTGGGGGAACTGGAGGTGGCAATTGGTGTGACTTACAGCCAGATGATCTCAGGAGCGACAGCGCGCACGAGCCCCTAACACGCTCAGGAGGTCAGTGTTTGGACAAACGGAGGCAAGATGGCGCAGTTCCGGGTTCTTCACCGTCAACTTTCCCGCGCCGGGAAAGACACGGGTCGACTGCGCAGGCGCAACTTGACCTCCGACGGAGAAAAACCGGAACCGCCTAGTCACGCCTACTGCCCCGCCCCCGACCCGCCTATGTCCCGCCCACTGCCCTCCCCTTCCCAAGGACCTTTGTCTAACCCAAAGTTAATCTATAAACATTTCACTCACCTGAAAAACTGCCTTCTCTCACATCCTACTCTCTCACTCCCAGACTTCCAACGCCCCTTCCAGCTTTTCACAGATGAAAGACAAAAAGTTGCAGTGGGTCTTTTAGCCCAATCTATAGGCGCCACCAACCACCCCGTGGCATATCTATCTAAACAATTAGACCCCACCGTACAAGGGTGGCAGCCCTGTCTTCGGGCCCTAGCAGCAGCAGCCTGTCTAACCCAAGAAGCAAAGAAACTCATTAGGGGTGGTAACCTAACAGTCTTCTCTACTCACCGCCTTCAAGATCTTATTGCCCACAGACGTATTAGCCATCTTGCCTCCGTTTGTCCAAACAGTCAGATTTCCGAGGGTTCCATCATCTCAAAGTGGCTTCCCAGCCAATTCGGAGCCCGTGGTTGATCTGTTTCTGGGAAGGGTAAGAATTCGGGGCCTCAAACCTTCTGCCCTCCAGGCTTTGGAGTGATCACTCCTTCCTCACTGTGAGCCCCATTCTGGTGAAATACATGAATGATCCTAATGCAATCGCAATGCCATATGTTCTTTTCAGTCAGTGGTGGGAATTCCTGAAAAAGCAAAATTAAAAATGGGGGAAGGGACCCTTTCATTGGTTACAGCCGAACTCTACAGCTGTGGCTGCAAAAAAGCCGAGACAAAAACTGGAGACTGCACCTCAGGCCAGGCCAGGCAGCGGCTCGGGTGGAGTCCGGCCCGGAAGGCTGAGGAATCAGTGGCACACACACATCGGCGCGCAGGTCTCTGTTCCACGGAGAAGGCCCCTGGGAGTTGCAGAGTCTCAGGAAAGCCTGCACGCCGATGGGCCCTCTGCACTTCCTGTTTTGTTACTTTGCATCTTTCATCTCTGATGGACCCCGACACGTGGACCTTCCCCACCTGCCCCACGTGTGTCTACCCTCGACCCTCAGGACACAGGGCAGGACACGGCGATTGGCTCTTATGAGCGGCTCTTCTACAGCTGTCCAATTAATGAGCACTGAGGGCGCATACTTGGCGGCCACTTCTGAGTTATACCTAATTGTGCTTACAGCTGGAAAGGAAAAAAAAAAAAACACCTGCTCTTCCCTCTCTTCCCCTCCCTCTCTCCTCCCTTCCTGGGTGCACTGCCCTGCAAGGGCCCGTCTTTGTCATCAAACATGGGGTGCACCCAGCTTACCCCACTCATAGTACTCTCCAAATAGGTGCCTTTTTAATGGCAAAATCCAATGGAAACAAATTCAGTCCAAGGGTCAATTATGGGCTTATTTTCATATTTATGGATGGAATACTTTTCCCCAAAAGACGCTAATGATAGCCTGAAGCACAGGCTAATCAAAACACCAGCCACTGAATGGGAAGAAGGCAAAGGAAGCGCCTGCTCCGCCGCTCTCCGCACGCGGAATGGTTACATCCTGCACAGTTTCCCATCTCAATCTCTTTCCAAATGAACGCTTTCTAAAATGTCTTGACAAAAGTCAGCATCTCCACACACACACACACACAAAATCTTATGATTCCCCATTCTCCACTAGCAGAAATGACAACCTTGAACAAATAACATCTTTTGGTGTGGGCCTGTTAGCCGTCTGTCTTGGAGAAAGCTGGCAGCGCAGTCCCTGCAGGTCACCTCTGCCCTGCTATTTCAGGGATATTTAACAGTATCTGGGGTTTTGCTTACCTTCGCTCAGGTACACTCTTTGTATCAGGTGAATTTGGGGTGATGAGCTTGAAGGTGGCATTTGCATCTAAGCTGCAGGTTCCATTTAGCCCCACATACACTGTCAAGGCCACCACGGAAACATGCCTGTGGTACAACTTCATCATGTCGTTCAACAAATTTGTTTTAACTGATATCAGATTTCATGATCGTCTTACATTTATTTATCTAAAATGTACTTACATTGTAATCATAAATGTTCCATGAAACAATTACTAGTATGAAAGATGTACGTGTAAGTTTTATAAGATATTATCAGGTGGGCGCGGTGACTCATGCTTGTAATCCCAGAGGAGGCCGAGGTGGGTGGATCACCCCAGGTCAGGAGTTTGAGACCAGCCTGTCCAACATGTCGAAACCCTGTCTCTACTGAAAACACAAAACTTAGCCAGGCATGGTGGTGCACACCTGTAATCCCCGCTACTGGGGAGGCTGAGGCAAGAGAATCACTTGAACCTGGGAGGTAGAGGGTGCAGTGAGCCAAGATCACACCATTGCACTCCAGCCTGGGCAACAGGGTAAGACTCCGTCTCAAAAAAAAAATTAAAAAAAAGAAAAAGAATTACACAATATTAATATTTTTGGACAAATATGAGTTGATTTACTGTGTTGCTGGGACCTATTTAAAAAATGTGCTACGTTCCCCTCATCTTCAAATCATTGTGGTCCACAGGTCCTTTCTCACACGGAAGTTCTGTCCTCTCAGCTGTGGAAGTGACACTGTTAAGTGACTTCTTTCCTGATTCTGATTTTCAAGCCTTAAATACAGCCCATGCGCAGCTCTCTTTTTTGCTCCCTGACCTGACCTGTGCCACTTCTCACCATTTAATAACTAAACTTTAAGATGCAATACTTATATCTACAAATTTTCAATGATGCTAACACAGGTCAGCTTTATTTCTGCAAATATGTACAGCTGCCACCTATTGAGCACATACCCTGGGCCAGAGCCTACACTAAGCATTTTATGTAGATTATCTCATTTAATCCTCACATCAGCTCCTTGAGGAAGGACATGCTATTGGTCAGCCTCAAATTTCAGATGAGGAAACTGAGTCTCAAACAGGTTACAGAATGGTCAGGTCATGTGTCTAATCACACAGGTAAGTTGGATTCAGCACAGGATTGACCTGGCTCCAAGGTTAGCACTCTTAAGTGTCACCAAAGCTGCCTTCTGTCCTGATGGAGGCACAGATGTGTGCTGAGCACATTTGGGCCGAGCCCTCCACATGGCCCAGGGATGGAGAAGCATCTCCCCTCCGCCAGGACCTCTCAGTCAGCTGAGGAGGAGAGACACAGCCTGCTGGGAGAGCTGCTCGAGGTGTTTATAAGATTCCAAAACAGATGACCAAGTGGGTGTGCCTGTGATGTCACCCCGCCTGGCCAAGGGTCAGCTCACGTCTGAAGAGCCTCTCAAGGGCAGACAGAGCAAAGTGGGTGTGCAGGTTCACCAAGGGTACCCACTGTCCAGGGTTTCCCCTGAAACCATCATCTATGAAACAACCAACACTGAACAAGTTCATTTTGGTTTTGGCCTTGTGCTAACTGCCAGAGAATCAGCGGTATAGTAGTGATCAGGTTACCTGACTTGACCAAGATGAAGGGATATTACAAGTGTGATCAAGGCCTCCAACAACAGGCTTTGAGTTCATCAAAGGAAACCATAATTCATAGGCCCGATGTAATCAGGTGAGCCCTTGAAAGAGACTGGAAGCCACAGAGGTGTTCTCCTGCTGGCCTCGAAGAGGCAAACTGTCGTGTGGTGGAGGGGCCCCATGGCAGGCAGCAAAAACAAGGGGGGCAGCCTCTTTTTTTTGAGGGTGTCAGTTCTACCACACAAGCAATCGGCTTCAGCCAACCCCAGAGCTTGGAAGGGAGTACCCTGAGCCCCTGGAAAGATCACAGCAAGGGCCGTTGCCTTGATTTCAGCCCGGCGAGCCCCTAAACAGAGAACCCAGACTTCCTAACCACAGAACCTGAGATTAACAGGTCACCGTTTACTGGAGGAAGTTTGGGATTAATTTGTTACTTAGCAATGGAAAACAAATATGTAAGGTCATCAAGAAAAATCAAGAAGCAATAGAAAAGGGTGAGGGAGTCTATGAGCAAAGAAATGCTGTGCAGTTCAAGCTCACACCGATGCCACTGAGGTGACACTATCCAGCCTGCAGCAGCTCGCAGCACCCATCCCTGGAAGTGAGAGGAGTGTCATTTGGAGTATGAAGCTCATTTCATGAAATATTGATATCAAAGCTGATTTTGCAATGAATTCAATCTAGACTCATTTTAATGAAAAGAATTGTAACCAAAATATGTGACAATCATCTCCCTTAGGAAACCTTCCCTAGAGCTCGAAAGCTCCTGGTGTCCTGGGCCATTTTGTGGTCCCCAATACAGCCCCCATGACTCTATGCTTAGCCAATTTGCAAAATTTAACCTGCAACTGTAGTCTTCATGTTGTTTTCTAATATTTATGAAAATACCAAACATCTAGCAGCAAATGTTGGTTCATTGCATGGATGAGATTATAGGAGGAAAACTACGTTTGCTTCTAGGTACCTGGAAATTGAACACAAACAATGAGTTCACTGGAAGCTGCAGGAGGGCAGAGACAGATGATGTCTGTCATCATCATCATAAGTGATATTGGGCTCCTAGCCCACCGCCTGTCATGTGAGGGACCCTTATTTTGTGAGCCTGTGTTCACCAACCAATCTCGTTGACTGAGGCTGGTGGAGCTAAAAGAAAAAAGGGTGAACTAAGTCAAGATTTAAGCTAAGACAAGCAAAGACTCAAACAGTTGAAAACATGGAAGTGGACATAGCTAGTGATGATGAAGGCAGGGTGAAGTAGACATTTAGTCCAAAAGTAGACACCAAATTGAATAACTAGAGGATACACAGTCTAGAACATGAACTGAACATCGTCAAAATACCAAACACAAAACAATCACAACAGTCCCAGAATATGACCTGATGTTTCCTTGATTATTCAGATCAGGGGGCTCACTGAAATCCTTTTGATTTCAACATGGCAGAATGAAGACTGAAGACTGCTGGGTCTGCCACCTGTTGGATTCACCTGTAGGATCCGCCTTCTAAACTCAAGAGGGAGCCATGGACTTGCTCTCCACAACCTCATCCCAACCCAAGTAGAGGAACTAGGATTCGCGTCAGGGCCACACATAATGGTTTCAGTGAGACTTTTGGTGAATGGAGGAAAGAACCCCTCGTTTCTGGTTCTCTGAGGAGTACCGGTCCCAGGGAGCCTAAGCAGGAATCTTTTGGGGCTCCTGGTGAAGGATGCAGGGTTTCCATCTGTTTCCTCAAGGCCAGATGAATCCTCTTGACCCTTGTACACTCTAATCTAACTGCCTTGGCCAGCCCAGTGAAGCCCGTGATGGTAAGAAAAACTGTTCATTGACCAAGTAACCTCTCTGCACATCTCTTTTGGAAATCTGTGCTGTGAGTAGGTGAAGGACACAGCAATTCTGGATTCCAGCCACATACCTACTTGTTTCTACTTTGGACAGTCAATCCAAATCTTTCACAACTTACTTTCCTGTTGTCTAGACCCTTACTTTCTTCTTGTCATGGAGCTGAAAATTGGTGGTAATGGAGGACACCCCAATACAGTTGAACCCCATGAGGCAACTAATATATTATTCTTCCAACTCAAACATAGGATTGATCTCAGGTATCCACCAGTGCATTTGCTGATTTATCAACTTAAAAGAGACATTTGGAAATGCGTTTCTTGATATTTTTGTGAACAAGAGATGAGAGAGGAGAGCTGTCTAATGAGGGGTGTTTGTACTTGATCAAGCAAGTCTAATGACAATACAGTTTATTAGGCCCCTTCCACATATTGAGCACGGAGGGAGGAACATCCCATGTGCTTTTATAATTTTGATTCACAAAGTAACTGAGGTTCATGCAATAGTCTAGACTTCAGCCTCTGAATTCCAGATTCTCTCCATAATAGTGTGACGCCAAAACAGTACAGATTAACGATGGAACACCGTCCATTGCGGGGCGGCTATCTAGTACCTGGTGCAAGCTCACTACGTCCTTTAACGATGGATCATCGTCCACTGGGGGGCGGCAATCTAGTGACTGGTGCAAGCTCACCGTGCCCTTTTCCATACTTCTGTGCAAAACTTAGGCAAGGATATTGGTGTCATTACAAATGATACCAAGCTGGGACCAATCTCAGCATTTTCAAATAAAACAAACAAAATCTAAATGTAAAGCTTGAGAACTTAGATCCAAAAACTCAACAACACAAGTGTGCAATTCTCCCGATGTGGTTCAACACCAGCACACGCATTTGAAACTTAAACACCTTTAGCTGAGGACCCGCCAGGTGTCAACAGTGTGATGCGGTTGCCCATTAGCTGATTTGAAGGGCAGGATGGTCATTTCTTACCCTCTCTTTCTGTCCTGTTAGGACCATCATCTGGAAGTCGAGGTTGACTCCAAAGTGGGAGGAGACCAGACCCAGTTGCTCACTGCAATTCAAAGTATTGCCCCTCTCCCAAACCCTATCACTGAACAGAAATGAACGTGGGCACAGGGTTTGCCACTGCATACAGAAATGACTGCCACAGCAGTGTTTTAAGAAACAAGACAGGATATCTCCCTTTAGCAGTGCAGCCAACAAATATCAAGATTGAAACTGCATTTGTGTGATAAGACTTGAGAGAAGGTGGAATGGCACGGTGTGAAATGATCTGATAGCACGAAAAATTGTTGTTAGGAGGTGTTGGCACTTGAAAAACAACACATCTTGTTCCTGTTGGCTTCAGCCCGCGCTTACTCCGAGGATATTCTGCCATGGTCCTATTTGGAAATCTTCGGTATTGAGCGGATAGTGAGAGAACATGCACCCTGACAGCTGCCCTTTCCTTACAGACAGACACAGCATTCTGTTAAGTGGCTTGAGCAGACACAGAAAGTATTTGCTATATGTTTTCCTTTCTTAAATTTCCTTTAAGATAATTTAAGACAAATTAAGATAATTTAAGACAGATAATTGTATCTATTTTCAGGGTACAGTGTGATGTTTCATTACGTGTATATGTTATGGAATGACCAAATCAGGCTAATTAACATCTCCATCACCTATTTTTTTAATGTGGTATACGTACACAATGAAATACTATGCAGCCTTCAAGAAGCAGGATATTCTGCCATTTGTAACAACAGGGATGATAGAGGACATTATGCCAAGTGAATTAAGCCAGCCACAGAGAGATAAGTATGGCATGATCTCACTGATACGTGGAATTTTTTAAAAGTTAGACTCATAGAAGCATAGAGTAGAATGATGGTTACCAGGCACTGGGCAGGGAAAGGAGGTAGACAGGTAAAGGGGAAAGGTTGCTGTATGTTTTTGGCTTTGTTTTCTACTCTAATATTTGAATACAGCATTGTTTCTGTGCATGCACACACAACACACACGTACAAGAAGGAGCTCAGAGTCTGTGCTCAATTGTCCTGATGAGTAAGAATTTTTAATATGCAAATTCTGTTTGGGTAAAGTTTACCAAAAACAAATGGCAACGGATGCAGCTCAAAGTTTAATATCTATTGAATCATTTCCCCTCATTCCTGGCTTCTCTTCTAGAAGATTCTTTGGGGATTTTTTGTTGTTGTAATTGTTTTAAAGCTCTGAGGGCTGGGAAGAGTAACGTTTCTCTCGGGCAGATTGGCTGTGACATGTGTTCATATGTTCTTGATCATCACTTTCAGCTTCCCGCCTGTGACTGGTGGATCTTTTCTCGTTACTTCAATTCCTCCCTTTCTCCTGCCTCCCACCCTTCGTTCCTCAGTGCTGAACCTCTCCACCTCTGTTCCCATCCAAGGCAACTAAAACTATGACACTCAACGGCCTTCCTTTTCTATCCTCTCTGTAAATACAAGCTTTGAAGAGTGCACTACTTCCTTGTCTAGGAATAAGTTATGATTCTTCCTAAGTTGGGAGCTTTTAGCATGCTCATAGAAGACAGTGAGGGTGTGTGTGTGTGTGTGTGTGTGTGTGTGTGTGTGTGTGTGCGCGCGCGTGCTCAAAGGAGAGGGGGGTGGGAGAGAGAGAAGTACAGAGTCCCAGGAATTATCTATGCATAAAGAAATTAAAAGAGAATATTTTCCAGAGCAATTGAAGCCCATCTCCTGAACAATGACGACAGCTCCTCATTTTCGACAACAAAAGAGGGCACGTAGGAGTCAGCTCATTAGAATATCTGTGGCTCTTTTCTGTTCTCTCTGCATTAAGCCCCCATAATGTCAGTTGTCACTTATTAATGACAATTAACTAGTAATCAGCAGTGAGACTCTTCGAGGTGGTCTTTGCCTGACAGGTGAAGAAAGAGAACATTGCGCAGTGCCACACGGTGACATGGAGCCTTCAAAGGGAGCACGGCATTTCCATAAATTATTTCAGAAAGAAAATTTCTTTTATACATTCTCTCTAAAGCTTAAGGATCTTTAACCCTAGAAAGGCCACACTCCCATGCTCTTTCTGTGATTTTTTTTATTCCTTACTGAACGAAATCTTCGATCTACGATTGTTGTCACTGGCCTTCCCACCCTCCAGTCACCTTCATTCCTGTGTATTTATTGATTCCACCTGCTTAGTTTTAGTTGGGTTCACGTGCAAGGCATGGTCTGTGATGTCCACTGCTGGTGCACAGCCCCAGGGAGCTCCAGCCCTGAGGCGGAGGGCTGTGCTTGGAGCATTTCACACTGCCTCACTGGCCTAGTGGCCCAACTCTGCCTTCATAGTCTTGGGCGCTGTCTCTCTCCTGCAGGTGGATCTATCCGCTCTTCCCTCATTCCTGATACAGGTGGCAGAAGGGCCATGATCTTTTAGAATCACAATGGAAACCACAAACCCAGTGCCACCCAAAACGGTTCTCCAGCCTTTCTCACCTGTACAGGGCTCGCCCCTCTCCTCCCCTGAGTCTCAGCTTTCCTCCCGCTGTTCTTCACCCTGAGACATAAAGAGACCGTGTCCCCATCCCCCTGCCCTGCACACACAGATGAGGCCATACGGATAGAGATGGACTGCACAGGCTCTTACCTGCTCTCCCATGGTTCTGTTCTCCTGGCTTCTTTACAATGCTAAAGAGCTTGGCTAACCTGAAGGGTTCTGTGAAGTGGGGAGTTTCGAGAAGAAAACATTTGGAGGGTGAATAAGAACGCTAAATATTATTGCTACAGGAGAAATGTGTTTATCTTGTCTTTGAGGAGTTTAGGCTTAAGAAAGGCCAAATCTGGCCTTGGGAAGAAACGTGATGATACCTCACCACGGAGGGAGTGAAAGCAGTCAGGGTGCTGCCTGCTGGGAGTGCGTGGAGCAAGTGCATCGCCAATTTCACTTTTTAAAAAGGGGGGCTTATTCATGTCCAATCAATGCAATTATCATGGAAACCACTGACAAAAGGAATGATATCCAAACCAGTCTCTGAAACACCAGACTTTCTATTTCTGATGTGGGATTCCACTCTTAAAAAGGTAAGCCACCAGAAGCAGGAATCTAGGAATGCACCAGTCAGAGCGTCTCCAAAAGAAGCCCCAAATTCTGAAATTTTAAGAAAAGTGAGAGGTCATCCAGACACAGTAACTTTGTGACTCCTTTTTCATAAGTCTGTTGTTTTTCTCTGCAAAGTTTTAGTGACAAGAACTGGTGGTGCCTCTCTGCAGCTTTCCTGGTTTCCTTAGAATTTTGTGATATTACAAAGCTTCCATGACAACAAATAAGATATTACATAGTGTTAGGCTCCAACTATCTAACCAGAACTTAAAGACAAGTATTCACATTACGTTTAAGAAAACAGTCACCATGCAAAAGATTGCCGCTTTAAATTCCCTCCTATTTAAAAAAATATTTTTCATCATAATCTGAAGTTTGGACAAAGCCCTTTCCATCAGATTTCTGCTTGCAGATTATTTTAGAGTTTAAGGCTATTAGTTTCCACTAATTGATGAAAAAAGTTATGGAAAATGGAATGTGTCCTAATCAATATGTCTAGAGTCCAGTTTTGAGATGTGGTCATTTATTATGCATTCAACAATGCAAAAACCCATGCTTCCACTAAATAAGACCAATAATTGAGCTCCCCATCCTGGAATCTTGTGTATTCAAGTGAATGATGTGTGAATGTCACAACTCTAAAACAATAAGGACGGGAATATCTGAGAGGAAAATTAATTGCTTTAAAAATGGAAATTAGATTTTACTAATTTGTAAATAAACATATTACAAAGTAATGCAAGTATTTAGGACATTACTGTCTCTTAAAGTTAACAAATCAAAACACAACTAAATATTGCTTTCAAAATTTTAGTGACGTAAAAGAGTCAAAAGTTGAAATTGGTAAGTATGTTTAATTAATCAATATTAATCAATTAATGCCCAATCATTAATCAATTGGGCATAATGACATGAAAGCTATGGCTTAGAAATACGATTGAATATATAATTTTAAACTACATGGTAATAAATTATTCCCAAATGCCCATCCTTTTTGGTTTTGTTATCACACCATGCTTATCACACATCCACATACTCTGCTGTTCTACAAGGTGAAAAGGAAAATTTTAGTTTAGTTTCTTGGAGAAAATTGGAAAAATTACTCTGAAAACATGCATACATACATTAAAATGTATCTGAAGAAGAAACATTTACTGAAAGGAGAAAAATGTTTTAATCTTAGGACTAGTTGGGGTTTTGTAGCAGCCCATAGGAAACCCGGCTGTGTATGAATTGATTGGATGAATTTGGCTAATGGTAACAGTTATATAAAATGGGCTTTTCCTTATTATTTACATACTTTAGAAACTGGTGTTCCCAATGTATCTGTCCCCAGTTCCTTGCCACTAACGTACTTTTGGTCAAACAAGCTTTCAAGGAAAAATATCCATGCAGTTTTGTTCAGAATGCTTCAGTCTTAAAGACTTCCTTTTACATTCATCTTTAAGCACTGCATTCTAACCAGAAAAACTACATTTTTAGCCACTATTTAAATATGATGTGTGCCATATCTCAAATATTTTAACAAAATATGATCAAATATGTGGGCCCACTGTTTCCACTGTCTGTTCAAAGTAAAATATACTCTACACATCATCAGACAGTCTTTATACCAGTCAGATCAAATTGTAAATAGTTTTGGGTGATGTAAGAAAAATAATGACCAACTAGTTACAGGTCATCTAAACACTTTTGGTGAAACGCTATCGCTCTTTACGAAAGAAAATTAATCCCACGTACTCTTCAGCGCATCCTGGTCTTATTCAAGGTAACATGCTTCCTCATCGTCCTCACGCTTTGCTTGCTGGCCTCTGTGTGTGGCTATCAAGAATCTGGGTCAAAGACATCAGGGGCTTAGCAGGGCCCTTGAATTTCAGCTCTGGAACAAACTCACCTATGGGAGATATTCTGATACAGATTTAAAAGTAGTCCCTCTCTCTTGACTTCTAGGTCAATCCAAGTGTTTTTATTTTATGGAGTCTACTCTAAGTGATCAAATCTCATCCTAGTAGGGTAGTGACCACTCTATTTTGAAATTATCTTTGTTTTGCTCATCAATACTAATTGCAAATCAGCAAGAGAAGTAATAAAATTGGAGACTCCACTCCCTGTGACCAAGTTGGGAAATTCGAAGACAGTACAAAAGTACATTATTCACTTGAAGTCACTGAGGACCTTTTAATGAGACACAGCTTTGTGGATGAACAAGGGGGAACAGACCTGGAAAAGAACTGCCCTGTTCTAGTCCCACATCCACAGAGGAGCCACAGGGTCTTAGCTAAGTTCTTTCTCTTCTCTTTGCGGTTGGGTTGTCTATGGCCACTTGAGTTTAAATGAATCATGAAGCCCGGGCAGGCTGACTCAGCCTGTACTCCCAGCAATTTGGGAGGCCATGGCGGGCGGATCACTTGAGCTCAGGAGTTTGAGACCAGCCTGGGCAACATGGTGAAACCTCATCTCTAAAAATAATACAAAAATTAGGCCGGGCGCGGTGGCTCAAGCCTGTAATCCCAGTACTTTGGGAGGCCGAGACGGGCGGATCACGAGGTCAGGAGATCGAGACCATCCTGGCTAACACGGTGAAACCCCGTCTCTACTAAAAAATACAAAAAACTAGCCGGGCGAGGTGGCGGCGCCTGTAGTCCCAGCTACTCGGGAGGCTGAGGCAGGAGAATGGCGTGAACCCGGGAGGCGGAGCTTGCAGTGAGCTGAGATCCGGCCACCGCACTCCAGCCTGGGCGGCAGAGCGAGACTCCGTCTCAAAAAAAACAAAAACAAAACAAAACAAAAATTAGCCGGGCATAGTGGTGTGTAACTGTGGTCGCAGACACTTGGGAGGTTGAGGTGCGACTATCGCTTGAGTCAGTGAGGTCAAGGCTGCAGTGAGCCAACATCATGTTACTGCACTCCAGCCTGAGCAACACTCCAGCCTGAGCAACAGAGTAAGACCCTGATTTAAAATAAATAAATAAATAAATAAAATCACAATTAATGTAAAAGTACTCCAGAAATCATACATGTCCTCGAATGATGTTTTAAATAACATAAATGAACAATCAACATTAAAAATATTATACATGAAAACATCAAGATTAAATTGGTTAATCAGTGAAAATGGCCAAAAACTTAAAAACATCAAACCCTTGTATTCACACGGCAAAGGTGTGTAGAAACAGTCATTCTCGTGCAAATAAGCGTCTAAACCAGTACAAGTTTTCCTGTGGGTAATTTGGCGTGTGCATCAAATCACATTATGATGCAGCGACTTCAATTCTAGGTATTTATTGTAAGGAAATAATAAAAAATATTCACAATAATATTGAGTGGAATTTTTTGTACTCATATTTCTAATTGAGAAAACTTGAAAAAGATGATCTAAATGTTGCTTTTAAAATTGTAATAGGGAATTGATTAAATAAATTATAGTACAGCTCAAAAAGATTGAAAAATCCTCCATATGTAACAAAATGAGAAAACAGACATTATCTACTGTCAGGTAAAGAAGCAGCAAGGTACAAAAAGTATGTTGAACATGATCTCTAGTTTGTAGAAACATGGAAAAAAGATGTTAGCACCAAAATATTAGCAGTGATTTTTCTGCAGATGAAAACAATAGTTTTTATTAACTTCATGTTTATTTTCCAACTTTTCTACAATGACTGTATCACTTTTGTCATAAGAATAAAAGTTATATAAAAAGCACAAATTGTCTCCAAAAGAGATTTTACTTTGTGGTATCTTGTAAGCTAACAATTCAATAATTAGCTTTCAATGGTACCCACTATCTTCAGATAAATTATAATAAAATAAATAAGAAATTTTCCCTCGGAAAGAAGCAGAAATCTTTATGTGCACGTACAGGTTTCTGAACATTTGGAAGTAGGTTAGACATGCTTTAGACTAAAGTTAACGGTTTTTCAAAGGCTGTCAACTACAGAAATGTCGAATCAGAAACGTTAGAATTTTTAATCACCTTTTTGCGTACACTACCTAAAAAAGTTTCACTTACATAAACCATTGTTTGTCATTATATCACAGGTTTTATCTCTCTTTAAAAACTGACTACCTATCAAGCAACATCCTCACCTATTTTGGGGACTACCATAAACTTTAAAGAATTCTACATCTGAAGGAAAAAATACATGATTAGTTATTAACTCCAAGTCTCAAACTGCAAATATGAGTGCAAATCAGGGTGACATCTGCATGCGCACGACGGCCACCAGGCCAAACGAGACAGCTGAACCCTCCCCGGCCTCCTTGCCAGCGTCCCATAGGCTGGGACGGGTGGCTGACTCTCTCCAGGTGCGTAGGGCCATTTTGTCCCCACACCACAGAAGACGCAGATCTGTTCCCTGGGGCCGCGGGAGGACTTAGGCGGCCGAGAGGACCCAGTGCCACGCGTGGAGTTCATTTGCTGGGACACACAAAACTACATGGAGTGAAGGGTGGACATGTTTCCTCGGACATCAGTGAAGGAAAGGGAAACGTGTCAAGTAAATCTTCAGATTGCAGGTATCCCAATCCTTCCCTGGATTATTCAATCCATTGTATCCTTACAAATTGAGTTTCTGTATTACTAAGTATACCTGTATTCAGTTGAAGTTGCTACAGAACCATAAAACCATCTTTCAACTTATTTTCTCAAATCCAGCAGACCACGGGGCGGTTACATTTTGCCATCCACAAGGGCTGCAGTGGGAGGTGAAGAGCAGCCCTGGCTGCTCAGCTGCATCCCATGCCCCCCAGCACCATCCTGAAGCCTTGCCTCTAGCTCCCTACCCCGTAGGAGACGCCCTGCCCTGGGTGACAGCAGAGATCCCCACCTGGGGCAGATCCTAAGGCCTTACTGTAAGGAGGCATTCAGAGTGTGGTTCTGCAGCAAACGCTGTTTGGACTCAAAGACCAAGTTTAGTCATTTAGTCGTTCGTAAGCCATGTGGCCTTGGGTCCGTTCCTCAACCCTGCTGTGCCTGGCTCCTCACCTGTAAACTAAGCGTGAAAGTAACAGAACGCACTGCATACAGTTGTGAGGAAGGAATGAGTTCATAGGTGTGAAGCATTTCGAATTAGTCCCGGGCACAGAGGAAGCACTCGACAAATACTAGTGGGAGTCGCCACGTTCATTATCACTTTCAGGGGTATGATTAAGATAACCTAGTCTCCTACGCATTGCCTGGGAAATTACGGTCAAGACAACGTAGCAATACAGTTAGGAAGAAAACAATTTAAAGGAAAACCCCAATTCAATGTCCATCCCCCAATGATCGGAACTCAAGTTGCCAGCCGCTTTAAAACGACTCAGTGCTTAGCTGCACACTGGGCCAGCGACCCCCTTCTGGGGAGCACTCACCTCCCTTTGTACCACTTCACCTGCTGCTGCTAACACTTTTGCTATAAGGGTGAAATCACATAATCACATGTTTGCGGGTTTGTGGTAAAATAAACATAACTTCAAAGGATTATTATGCAAAGCCCCCACACCACTGCCATAAGCCTAATTGTTATTCTTCTCTGTCACCCCTTGAGCCCAAAGTACATAATCACCCAGTAATTGAACTGAAATGTCTAAATGGCTGAGGCTCCTAAAGGACATAGCTATTTACCAATGAAAAAAGTCAGAAAAATTTAGCAAACGTCCCTGGCGCTCTGCTGCGTTGGTACAAAAGCCTGTGTAAATATGACCCACCTGGACCTACTCCTCCTCCTCAAATCATTAATGGAAACAGAACAATCCTCGCTGTCACGGAGCAATGTGAGAGAAATAATTAAAATATCACAATTGCTTAGCTGCTTCTAAACAGAGAGGTATAAGCTCTAACCTTTCTCAGGATGTAATTTTATGAAAATGTAAGCAAAAGGCAGAAAAGTAAATTTTCCTGGTCGTGTCATTTAGTGCTTCTGGGGCTGGGGGGAGAGGCCAGGGGGCCTCAATGTCAATGCTTCCCTCAATGCAGACTGGACAGTGAGTTTGGGCTTTCAGGGATGGGGGTCACCCTGGAGGACGGGCGTTTTCATGGCAAGCGTCCTGGCACTCTCAGTAGAGTCCGCCGTGCTCTAATCTGCAGAAAGAAGCCTCATTTCAAACACTGAATACAACAGCAGCCAGTTCTCTTTTTTAAAAAGTGTAGATTTTTAAAAGCTCAGAAATCAGGTTTTCCTCTTTGGAGCAACACAGAACTAATTCCTGGGTCCTCGGGGTCTTTGCTGGTGGCGTAAGCCCTACCCCTCTACTCCCATCATTAAATCTCTGGATAGACACACAGGTTAATTACACATATTTTTAAATTCTGCAAAGGATTCTCCGAAGGACGCATCTCAGCCCACCTAAGTACAAAACAGCCATCACTCAATGGCTAAACTCGGCAATCCTTGGCACCCAGTGGAGTTAAAAATTTTAATTATCATTTTTTAAAGCGCAATACTTATCATTTGAATGAAACATGTCAGCACACAAATCATGAAATGATGATTCTGAATAGAATTTTTGTTGGTTGATTGCATAAGCAATACCTCTTGTTGCTGAAATAACATCTCCAAGGCAAAATAATGACGACATGACAATCCGTGTAAATCAAGAACTGCATGTGGGTTTATTTTACATCTGAGAAAACAGTGGATTTAATTGTGTGAACCAAAATGTACTGTACAATATTAATGATAGAACATCAAAATGTATAATTAATAGTGCATTGCTTGCTTTGTTTTTATGTATTTATTTTTGTCTGACAGTCCCTCTGAGTACATGCATCTGGAGAGATGCAGGTGCCAGTAAAAGTCCTCTATTTAAATCAAGCTGCAGGAACTAAATTTTATTCAAAAATTGTGGTTTTACATTATATACACAGAAATTTAATATAAAATGACAATATAAAAAGTTAAAAGAGAAAGCATACAGCCAGAAGGTACAAAGAAAGTTGAAGAGATTAAAATGGTACGATATGTAACATACAGGAGTTTTTAAGCTGATGCTGGCAATTTACAAGGAAAGGACTCCAACGTTTGCCCCATCTTTTTTTCATTTACCAATGCAGCACGCTATAGAAAGGTCAGCTTGTACCAAAGCTTACATTTGTAAATAACTATAAACCGCAATATTTTACAGGAAAAAAGAAATAGCATTTTTACACATTTTTAAATAATAGCTTGCATACTTTTTTTTTTTTTTTTTTTTTTTTTTTTTTTTTTTTTTTTTTTTTTT